>NW_010290969.1:5128-6412 GCF_000700745.2 Antrostomus carolinensis | reverse complement strand
GGAGGAAAGAGAGAAAAGGAGGGGAAAAAAAACGGGGGGGGCGGGGGCGGATAAATAAATAAATAAAGTGGCACCCAGTCCTGAATCAGGGCAGGCTTTGTTAGAGAAAATTGCAGCTTGATCTGCATAATGGGAACTCGGGCTGCCCAAGGCTATCTTTTTATTGCATGTGTGTCTGCTGTTATCAATTTTGTGAACGATTTCACAGGGAGCCTGGCAGACTTGAGCTGGAATAATATGCAAAGATGAGCTTTGAATAATGAATGATGTGCTTTTAAACCAATTCCAAAGTGTCTGTGATAGTACAATATGAAAAGGGGTGGTAAGTAATAGTATATTTAAAAGGCGCTAGTATGTTTTTATTACTATATTTAAAAAGATATCTATATTATTTTTGTGAAATGGATAATATATCACAGAGTCTTTGATAATCAGCTAAACAATACATTTTTCTTTGGAAAAACTCTCCCGGTTTTACACAGTTAAATATAGAGTATCAGCGTACAGCTTTGTAACGCTTGGCTACCTTATTAAATATTAACTCTATTTTAATATTAGCTTTTAAATTTAATATGTTGACGTTCTGCAGTTTTACTTTAATTATGTTTTATAATTAATAACCCGGGACGTATGGTATCCTTAAATGCAGCTCTCCCGCAGCTGCCTCCTCTCCCCTCGCCTCTCTGCGGGCTGGGGGCACGCAGCAGCCCCGCTCAGCCCCGCTCCGCTCCCAAAAGCCGCCCCTGCTTTGCCGAATGCCGCGGTTCGTTGGGGCCTAGGCCCCGCTCCCGCCGCCGGGACCCCCTGTCCGCTCGGCGCGGAGCGAGCGGAGCTGCGGTCCCGACGTCGCGGCCCTGGCCGGAGCGGGGTCCCCTGGTCCCCCCGGTACCGCACAGCGCTGCCACCCCCCGCAGTGCCCGCGGCCGGGCGGGTGCCTTCGAGGGTGGCAGCGGTGCGGGGATGAACGTGCCCACCCAACCCCTGCCGGCTCCGCGCCATCGAGGAGCCCGACCCAGCTCAGGACCTGCCCCACCGGGCGGGGGGAGGCAGCGGGACCCCCCCCCGGGGAAAGCCCCGGGCCCCCGCAGTGCATCCCCACTGCCCTGTGCCAAGGCAGCTCCTGATCACAGGGGTGCAGCTGAGTGCAAAGAGCCCTGCACTCGCTGGGGCTCCAGCCAGGGCCCGGGCACAGCACAGTATGATACAGCACGGTACGGTACGGCATGGTATGGTATGGTACAGCATGGCACAGCAGGGCATGGCATGGCCTTTGCATTGCATGGC
>NW_010290969.1:4774-4977 GCF_000700745.2 Antrostomus carolinensis | reverse complement strand
CCCCCAACACCCCACGGCCAGGCAACCCCACAGCACCAGTGGGGCAGGGGAGGCCGGGAAGGGAGAGCTCCAGGGGGACGAGCAGGGAGGCTGCTGCAGAGTGAGAGGTGAAACATTGCCATTCCTGTAAAACTCAGCGCCTTATACAGGTTAACTGAGATGTAGTGCCAAGCGTGCGGTGCCGCCAGACAGAGCTGCTCCCA
>NW_010290969.1:3131-4672 GCF_000700745.2 Antrostomus carolinensis | reverse complement strand
CAGCCAGCCATGGTCCCTGGGTTTGGTTACGGTGTGCATGTGTGCTCCTCAGCCCCGTGAGCGTCTCTGGGCTCAAGACATGGAGAGCCCCACAGGGAGGGTGTCCCCACAAGTCACATGTCCTTGTCTGGCAGCGGCTAATGCCACCGTTCAGCTCTTCAAGTTCTTCCTTTAGGATGAGATAATAAACACACGTGATGAAATATGGACTGACCCAACCTCAAATGCCTTCCTAAAGCAACGAGCTCCATCACCCCTCTCCCCCTGCAGCACCAGACATTTCTGTATCTGCATTTGGAGTGGGTTTGCCAGCAGTGACCCCAGCTGTGCCGCCACTGGCACCTGCTCCTGCCATGCTGCAGGTAGCACCATGTGCACCATCCACAGCCTGGACCATGGGCTTTTTTAGAAACAGGACTGCAGCTCTGGTAGCCACAGCCATTCCTGGAAAGCAGAGGAGTGACAGGGATGATCCCTTCTCTTGGGCAGTTCCCTGTGCCATGGAAAATGGAATCTCCATTGGGAGGAGGTTGGCAGTGCCAGGATGTTATTTAGTGCCCAGGAGCGGTGAGGACAGGGAGGTGGCATGGGCTGGTGGGTAATGGCATGCAGGGAGACTTCAGCTCCTTCCCACCAAGGGACTCTGGAGGTTCCCTGGGGTTGAGCACAGTACACAGGAGCAGAGACAAGTGATCCCCATTAGGACCAGACTCAGCACTGAGCAGCTGGAGACCAAACAGAGAAGGACCATTCCCCATAGCAGCCTCAAGCATCCATCCCACCCTGTCATCACTCCTGCCCTGTCATCCTTCCCGCCCTGCCATCCTTCCACCACCTTGGGGACAGCGACAGAGGACCCTGAGCAGCCACTGATTTAAATCTAACTGCACCCTGAGAGGGTCCCATGCCACCTGTGCCAGTCCCGGCACAGGGCAGACCCCCCCAGGATTGGGCTCAGCCCCAAGGGCCGGGGGGATGCGTAGCCCCAACTGGCACACGCAGCATCCCCCCACGCAGCTCAGCTGCTCTGCTGTAAAGCAGCCTCAGTTAAATGTTTACTGTCAAAATTTACAGTGGGACAAATGATCCATTACGCTTTTTTTTTTTTTTTTTAATGTTTACCATTAATTATTTTTAAAATGAGGCATTTTGTTTTTAAGGTGAGAGGGACAGGTCTCCAGGCATGAGACCAAGAGAAACCACTGCGGGGCTCCTCCAGCCTTGTCAGAGCAGGAGGCAGCGGTTTGTAATAAAGGGCAGTTAATTGATGGTGCATTACTGCACAGCTCCTACTGAGCTGCCCGGCGCAGCCGCCCCACAGCCGGGGCTGCAGCGTCAGTGATGCTCTCGCAGGGAACCCAGGGGCAGAGGGGCCTATTCGGATGCTTGGTCAGGATTGACCAGTGAGGCTGCGCAGAGGGCAAGGGCTGCTAATAACCCTCCTGTGCCTGTCGTGGCTCCTCACACCCGGGCTGTGATGCTGTACCTGGCTAGAGGTGACAAACCCCCTAGTGCTGGGGACCCGTCCACCCCACACACAG
>NW_010290969.1:0-3035 GCF_000700745.2 Antrostomus carolinensis | reverse complement strand
GCCACATTCGGGTGATGGAAAGGGACGGCTGGGTGTCACGGCTGTGGCCACACTCTCATGGGCAGGCAGCTTGCTCCCCGGGGTCGGGCACTCAGCCCTTGGTGCTCAGCAGAGCGGAGCAGTGGTTTTGTCAGCCCACAAGGGTTAAATCAGCTGCTCTTTTTCTGAGGCAAAAGCTCTGGTGCTGTGGAGTCTAAAGGTCATTCCCCTCTGCCCCTTCCTCTAACCTCGGGAGGCTGCACCTCTCCAGGCTCCAGCTGGGGAGAGCTGCCCCCGCACAGGTAGAAGGGGAGGGCTGGGGGGCTGAGGGTCACCCCCATCCGCCCTTTCCCTGTCAGCCAAGGTGTATTCCCCCTCCCTTTCCATGGAGGAGCTCAAGGCAGCTGCCCCGTGAGCGGAGGCTGACCAGGCTGATAAACCTCTTTGTCCTCTGCATCCCAGAAAGTTAAACCCAACTCACAAAGAACATGGTCAAAGGTGGCTCCCAGCCTCTGACAGAGGAAGGTGCCTTAGGAGCTTCAATTCATATTTCAAAGCACATCTTTATGGGGCTGGTAGCCTTAACCATTTTATTAAAAAAGCTAAAACTTTGAGCTCAGAATCTGTGCATCGGTCCATGGATTCCTGAGAGCAGATGAGATGCGGAGGGTACAAGGGAACTGCCGGGGAAGGAACCATGGCTGAAAGAGAAGAGCTCACAGAGGACGAGGGGCAGATGTGGCTCAGTTTCCTTCTGCCATCTCTGATAAAATCAGGCTGCAGTGAAGCTGACAGGGAACATCCCGGTACCGGGGACTAACCCTGAAAGATGCAGAGACACCTGGTCTCCCTGAGCAGCAGCACCAGCCCCGGTTCGATGGAGAAGGCTGGAAGGCATCGCAGGTCTGTGCGTAAACCCCAGAAAGCAGCCGGTGTTTCACCGTGGCTTCCTTCTCTCTTTTATTTTTATTTTATATACCAACAAGCAGCTGCTGCCAGATTTTTCTACTAAATATGACTTTTGTTGGGCAAATTACATTAGGATGGATGCCGCAGGTATCCATTAAGGTTTATTTATCCTGATAGTGTTTGGATCTCACGCTTATAAATAACTTATGTTATGGCTTTTGTTTGTAGAAATGTAACTTACATATTTTATTATGCTTTCTGTAAACCTCAAAAGAATGTTGTCAAAGAAGCGCCTCTTAACAGCAGTCTAAACTACGGTACATAAAATCTACACTAGCATTATTTTTTAATAGGGCAAGGAAGCGTGTTATCCCTCTAGTTTGAAAGGTTTGCTGTCATCATAAACTCGTACTACAATAAAACATTAACAAGTCTAAGGAATTATTTTGTAAGGTGTGCATATGCTGGTGCCTGAGTTTCTTTAAAGGCTCCTTATACAAGCAGGGCAAGATATTAAAACTTCGTTTTTTTCCCCAGAAAGCTGCCCTTGCCTACTCCAGGAGCAGAACCCGAGGGGTGGGAGGCTGCTCTTGGGGGTTTGCTCTCCCTTGCAGAGAGGCAGACACTTCCCTGGGGTTCAGCTCTCGTCACTTTTCACTGTAACAATCTAAAAAGCATTTGGGGGAGGATCAGACCTCTCTTACAGTCCCAGGTTGTTTGCATCATCAGCCAGGCTCGCATGGGTTTCTTGAGATGAAATCACTCAGGGTCTGAGTGGTTTCTCCTTTCTGACGTATCCCATTCCATTGTTTCCACTTTTTTTAAAGGAGAAAAAAAATTTTCCAACCCTCTTAAGGCAATTCCATCTTTCTAAAAAACGTCTAAGGCATTACACGTGCTCTGTAAACACATGAGGAAATTCTGGGCTGTACCCACTTTGACAGCACCCTTTAAAAAGCTGACACTAAAGACTCTCAACAAAGAATCTGGAGTCATAAAACACTCTCTATTTGCCATGCAATCCATTTCCTAACCTAAAAGCAAGCCTATTTACATGACCAGCTACTCTAAATAAGTTCCTGTTGTCAATTGTTAACCAAGGTTGAAATGCTGTTCAAAGACATGCCTCCAGTTTGCCCAGTTTGTAAGATGCTCTTTAGAATCTCACTTGTAAGTTATACCAAGGGATGTGTCAGGAGGGAAATTTCAGAAACTTCAGCACTCCAGGGAGTCTGTAGCTGTACATTAACACAAGCCCCAAAGCCCAAGTACTGAGTTACGGGGGCACACGGTCCTCTCCTTTCCAACGTGCCAGCCTCCAGCTAATTTAACCAGTACAGGGACTGGGTGGTGAGCACACGCTGATGGTACGAAACCAGTATTCACCAATACTCAACCATACAACAAGGAAAACAGAGCCACAGAAGTCATTAGCTTGTGCCTGAGCTTTTGATGCCAACACATGGAGCTGCAATGCTACGGAAGGTTTATAGAGCCAGAAAGGCAGCGGCATGGCTGGGCATAGAGCTCTGCACCCCTCAGCAGGGTGACATGGAGAAACCCGTCCCCAAGCCCAGCTCACCTGGAGACCTGCACGTGTGCTCAGGAGTTCTGCTTTGCAGCTTTTAAAATCTAACTTGGCAGCACAGATTCCAGTTTCCTTCAAGGACCAAAATGCAAAATAAATGACTGCACTAATTCGTATGCATTCAATGTGTTGGTAACTATCATCGACTTGCCGCCAAGTTTTCAAACCTCGGCACACAGCATCGGGCTGCAGGTAGAAACACCCCAAACCTGCAGCTCTTCAGTAACCTCAACTGATTATTTTCTCAAGTACTCAGCACTCTTGGAAATGAGAGCTTTTGGGTGCAGATTAATTACTTTCTCAGCTGAGCTTAAAATGTAAACAGAAAACTGCTTAACAAAATTACTTCCTTTCAGATTTAGTTCCCACAATTTAAAAATGGGCAGAAAAGTTAATGGTTGCAGAGAAAAAAAATGGAAAAAAGCTGTAAGAAACACAGGTATGAACCTTTCCTCCCTGTTGGCCACAATTAAAAATTCCCATTCTTATCTAAACAGTGATGAAATATTACTAAATATTTCTGCCCACTCTGGGCACAGAGTGGCTGGAGAGCAGCCAG
>NW_010290968.1:8070-8391 GCF_000700745.2 Antrostomus carolinensis | reverse complement strand
GAGGGGAGTGCATAGGGGGTGTGCAGAGGGTCCAGGTATACATAGGTGTACATACATATATGTGTGGGGAGAGGGGAACCTGTAGGTGGGGGTGCGCAAGGGGTCTGTGCACCCATGCAAGTGGGTGCTGCACCCATTGCACACATATAGAATGTATAGATACCTGTGTGCGCTGGGAGAAGGCCGTGCATTGCACGAGCATGTGTTTGTGCACATGTGTGTGTACATTTGTGCACTGTGCGAGCTGAGCGTGCACCACGTGTGTGTGTGTGTGTGTGCGCGCGTGTGTGTGCAGGGGCCCCTGTGCACACACACTGGGGG
>NW_010290968.1:2451-7767 GCF_000700745.2 Antrostomus carolinensis | reverse complement strand
GTGTGTGTGTGTGTGCAGGGGAGCCTGTGCACACCCACCGGGAGTGTGCCCCGTGTGTGTGTGTTGTGTGCACACGCTGCATTTAAGGAGTGCAGGATGTACATACATTACGTGGAGTCATTCACAGGGACGTGTGTATGTGCAGCCATATGCGTTGTCAGGGCGTGCGCCGCGTGTGCACGCGCGTGTGTGTGTGTGTGCTGTTGGGGACAACAATAAGTGTCTATATACGTACAGGGGGAGCTGGGTGTGTGCATTTTGTGTGCTCACCTGTAGGTGTGTGTGAGCTGTGGTGGGAGAGGTGGGGGTGTGTGCTGTGTGCACAGGCAGGCGTGTGCACACGTGTGTCGTTGGGGAAGGTGGGTGTGTGTACCCGCACTGTCAGTCCATGTGTGGGTAGGAAGGGCTGTTTCAAGTGAACTGCAAGCGCTGAGCCCTGACCTCAATCTGCAAGAACTGGGGGTCACTGCAGTGTTACCCAAGCCAAGGCCACCCCAGGAACCCCTGAGTCGTGCAGTGTGTGCCCAGACCCTGGTTGAAGGGGTCAGACTGCAACATGGCCTGGACCCCCAAACAAGCTCCCAGAGCCCTGTCCCTGCCTAGTATGGGCAGGATGAAGCCACATCTTCTCTGTCACTGGAGGGACTCAATGCTGCTGGCTTTCCCTGTGTCCCCACTTGCAGCAGGGTCAACTGAGGCACCAGAGTACCATCAAGAATATCTTTGGATATCAGACAAGGCCGTGAGCTGGGATGAGCATACAGAACCCTGACCTGCTGCTGCACCCACAGCACCTCACTGACTCAGGTGGGACAGAGCCTGTGAGGAAACAGAGGGCTTCACCTGCTGGCAGCATCCCCACACTGTCCCCACACACCCCTTCCACCTGCCTGCCTGACAGTTTTTTCCTGACCCCTCGTTTCTACGGAGGCAGCTTTGGTATGAGGCAAAGGTGTCCATCTGCTCTTCCTTTGGCTTTTTTGGCCGGGGTGGCTGTAGGGCTTGCATGGGTCCCTGGGGGATGAGCAGCAGCACCAGCATCCCACCAACGATGATCAGCCGCAGCAGCATTCTGCAACACCAATGCACAGGTAACAGTGGCTTTGGCCACATCCCACAACCATGGCAGCTTGTCACCAAGACCTCACACTGCTGCACTTGGTGTTGGTGGCATGGGGTGACAGGAGCTCTGGGTGCCAAGAGCTGCTGGCTCTGTCCCCTCTGGAGCCACCTGCATGCTGCAGGGACCAGGGGCAGCCACCTTTAACAGCCTGGTGTGAGTCCTGGCATTTCCCAGAGCATCTTGCCGAAAAAGCATCTGGACACCGTTGAGCTGGCTTTGCTCTAGGGCTCCTCAGCCCAGGCTGAGCCTCTGACCCCTTTTTTCTGGGGAAAAGTTGCTGCTTCTGGGCAATCTGGCATCCCCACATCCATCTCTGGAGAAACCTCATCCTTCCAGAGCGCTGGTGATTCCTGGAGCCCTTTGAGCAGCTGGCAGCCCAGTGACACTCATCACTGCACAGCATCCTTGCTAGAGAGGCTGTCCTGGAAAAATGAGCCCCTTCCTTGGGAGAGCAGGGCAGCTCCCGACCCCGCAGGGCCCCCGGGCACTGTTTATCTTTGCACAGGAGATAAAGCAGCTGTCGACCATCCCATTTTGGGGCTGGACAGCTGTAGCTTGCCTTGGCCCATCCCATCCCATCGCAGCAAGGGTAAGGGCCTCCCTGTGCTGGCCAGCCCCCCTGAGCATCAGTTTGTTGACAGCTAGCAGACAATTCTGCTGAGGTGATCCGGTAAGATATCACCCAGTCCCATTTCAGGGGGACCCCCAGGACTTGTTCCATAGGTCCTCATCACACAGGGCTCCAGTGTCTCCTCCCAGTACTGCTGCATGGCACCCCAGGGTGCTGACACTCTCTGCACTGGGCTGTGCTGCATCCCCTGTATGCTGGGGTGAGGAGAGAGCCAGGGCTGAAGGCTGAACTGGGGGGATGAGTCAGACCTGGTGATGGTGATGGGACTTCTCCATGGCCTAGCAGGAGCCTAGGCATTTGGGGAAGCTGCCCTCCCCCAAGGCAGAGGGATTGGGGTGCTCAGGTCGATGTGGCACCCAGGGGTGGGGGATGTGGCCAGGCTGGCCAGTGGCAGCACTGAGGACTGCATGGAGAGCAGTCTGTCCCATCACCCTGGGCATGGCCACCAGCTGTCTCAGTGCCTCCTTAGAGCCTTCACAGTGACAACAGCAGCTCTGGGGCTCTGCACATGTGTCACAAAGTGTGTCTGTGCTCAGGCTTTCCCTGGTGCAGCAAGCAGGACCATGTCCCTTCCCCCCTTCCACTAGGCATCGGTGCATCGCTCGGATCTGGTGATGCTCCTAGCTGGAGAGAAATTCCCCAGACAAACGGCTATTGACGGCTGTGGTGGGGGCAGCATAGATAGATACTGGAGGGATAGACGGGCACAGCAGACAGTGGAGCAGATTGAGAGATACTCGGAGCAGAGAGATACTGCAGAAGGAATCGGGAGATAGATCCTGTGGGCTGATCAATAACCACTGCATGCGGAGGGACCGCAAGATAGAGTGAGCTGCAGGGGGAAGGTACTTGGTGGGCAGCGATGTGCATTTGTAGCATAGATAGATACTGGAGGGATAGACGGGCACAGCAGACAGTGGAGCAGATTGAGAGATACTCGGAGCAGAGAGATACTGCAGAAGGAATCGGGAGATAGATCCTGTGGGCTGATCAATAACCACTGCATGCGGAGGGACCGCAAGATAGAGTGAGCTGCAGGGGGAAGGTACTTGGTGGGCAGCGATGTGCATTTGTCTGGGGAGATGCCACTCACAGTCGCTTCAGCTTGGGCTGGGACAGAGCCAAATCTGTGGTACAGGTGCCTGTGGCTGAGCCTCCTTGCCCATCTCTGGCCACTCCACAGGTGTTTTGTGTCCTTTGAGGTGCCCTGGGGTCCCACCTGGTCTCTGGGTACCAAAAGGTGCATACCTCCCGTTTGTCCTGGTCACATCCTCTGGCTCTACAGGGATGTCCCTGCCACCTGTAGACACCTCAGAGGATGCTGGGTGACTGTGTGTGAGCAGCCAACGGGGGAGAGGGGCAGCCTGAGTGCAAGCCCCGGGGCTGTGCTGGGACCTGGGTGACTGCAGACAAGTTCTCACCTCATGCCTCAGTTTCTCCATGTGAACCAAATGATGGCAAGCTGCAGGGAGCTGGGTCAGTCCAGAACAGACATGGGCACGGATGAGGAGTGGGAAGAAAGGGGCAGAGGCAGCAAGAGTCCATGGGATGGAGCACTGGAACAGGCTGCCCAGGGAGGTTGTGGAGTCTCCTTCTCTGGAGACATTCAAAACCCACCTGGATGCCTTTCTATGTGATCTCATTTAGGTTCCTGCTCCGGCAGGGGGGTTGGACTAGATGATCTCTTGAGGTCCCTTCCAATCCCTAACATTCTGTGATCTGAGATTCTGTGACACGATGTGTCCAGAACCCATCTCCCATCTGCTGGTCACTGGGGATACTTACCTGCTCCTTAACAGGCTGCAAACACCCGCCCTGAAGAGAAAGACTGCTTTTTGGGACCCTTGAATGCCTGGCACTGTCCCTGCTCAGTGCTGGACGGAGACAACACCTCCTGCTGTAGCAAAGGAGCCCAGGCTTCTGGGTCCCAGCCCAGCTCCATCCTGGTGGCACTTGCCTGAGCCACCCCGTGCTGCATAGTTTCTCTGCCAGGCACATCCCAGCTTAGCTGGAGACAGTGATGAAGGTGCCCCCAGAGCAGCCCTTTGGCCAGACGAGGCTGCTTGCCCCCCAGCCATGCTGGGGGGGATCCCCCGCCCGTGACAGAGTTATTGACACGGGCGCTACAGAAAACACTGTTGAGATTGTTCACACTAATGTTATTTAGCAGCAATATTTCCGTAATAAAAGAAATCAATGGGCAAGAGAAAAGACCTGTCCAGAGCTTTGATTTTCTCATTTTAATGGCATACTTATTTACTCCCACCAGCGTGCCCATCGGATTTTCATTACGCGGCCTTCGCTGTAAGTGGAGCGGTATTGATACGAGTTGCTGAGTTAGCGCCTTCCTGCGCCAGCCGGCATGGGATTGCTCGTGTTCCTCAACAGGGCCCTGCTAAACCCCCAGGGAACGGGCAGGACACGGGGCCAGGCTGGCCTCATGGCCCACAGGAACACGCAAACACACACACACAGCCTGCCCACACGTGTGTGTGCACACACATGGTCTGCCTGTGACCACACGTATACCTGGTGGTCCTGTTGGTCTGTACACACACGTGTGCATTTGGATTGTGCACACACACATGAGTGCATACACTCAGCTCACCTGCAAAGGTGCACACACACGTGCATGACTCTTTTGCCTACACCCATGGACATACACAAATGTCCTGCCCACGTGTGCCAGAACATTCACACATGTGCAACTGCTCTGGCCGTATGGACAGATGCCCAATTGTTCCACCTATATACACGTGTGCACGTGTGTGCAACCCCCACCTGTTCTGCCTACACCCACCTGCAAACTGTTCTACCTATATGGATGCACAGACCTACGCATTCCCAACTGCCCTGCCAAGACATACACACACACCCAAAACTATCCTGCTGGCACCTATACACCTACACACGTGACCTATCTACACACACACGCATGCCCACAGCCTACACACCCTCTGATTCACTCCTGTGCCCTTCTCACACCTGAAGGTGCCTGTGTGTGTGTAAATCTGTGTGAACTTCTCAGGACCACATGCCCAGCATCAGCACTGTCCCCCTAAAGGATAGAGACCCCCAGACTTTTGGGTCCCCTGTGGGAGCAGGGCCCTAACACCAGCCCAGGCTTTTGGTCCCCAGCAACCGCAGCAGAGAGAGGAGTAACAGCATCTCCTGCCAGTTCCCATGAGCTGAGTGGGCCTGATCCTGCCCAGCACTGCACACCCCTGCTCCTGGGACCCTGGGTGGCATGATGCTGGGGTGCACCCAGCTGTCCCCAGGACTTGTGCTGAGCCCAGAGCCAGATGGATCCAGCACCATTCCCCGTGGCAGGGGCTCAGCATGCTCCAGAGACTCTCCCAGGGACTCAAGCAGGTGGGATGAACAATTTTATTACTGGTATCTCTTTTCAGGTGGCAAAGTAAGAAGTAGCCCGTGTGTGGGGCTGCCAGTCAGCAGGATGGGGACAGTCCAGGGAACAGGAGGAGTGACATGCTATAGGCCTGGTGGCCAGGGACACACAGGTTAGTTTGGCAGCATAGTGGGGGTGAAAGCCCTCCACCAA
>NW_010290968.1:0-2393 GCF_000700745.2 Antrostomus carolinensis | reverse complement strand
CCACGGCGCGCCCTCGCCCGCGAGTATCCCACCCCAGGAGCCGAGGGGGGTGGCTGTCCCCAGTGGGTCTCACAGCCAGGGGAAGGGTTTTGAGGGGTGAGATCCCATCCTGAGCTAATACAGAGGTTCAGGCACCCACAGACACTAGGTAGGTGCATAGACCAGAGGCCACGCAGAACGGGCTCTTGGTTAAGGCGACAGACGGTGGCTCTCCCCCTTGGGGGGGACTGCAGAGAGGGGGACCGTGGGGAAAGGGACCTTCTTCCAGCCCCAGTTGCCCCCTGGGGCAGATGACAGACAGGGGATCAAGAGAGACATGCAGCAAAGAGGCTCAGCATCCCCTCACTACTGGGGGGGGTGCCCAGCACAGATCCTGTCCTGTGCCAGGGGGACACTGTGTGCTGCCAACCCACATCAGCGGGGATGGAGCCACAGGAGATGCTGCCAGCTGGACACAGCACCCTGCACTGCCTGCAGCCTCGGCAGCCTGCCAGGGAGACAGGGAACCTCTTGGTCGACCTTTACAGCAGTTACTCTGGTCCGGCTCACCCCGTGCACCCTGCCCCAAGGGCAGCATCCTCCTTCTGATGTTTCAGGAGCTGCAGAAATTTTGTGGAGCCTGGGGACAGTCAGCTCCGGCCCCTCTCCCACTGCATGCCAAAGGCACACAGGGGTGTTTGTACCTCACAGGGCCACTACAGCCCTGAGGGATGGAAAAGCAGGACATGGCTCCAATCAAAGGGAGGAGAGGCAGGTAGTAAAGAGAACTGGTGGTCTCTATTGCTGTGACCGTCACGGTCCCACTGTCCTGGCACCCAGTTGGCTCATGGGGAAGGACAGAGCAATCTGAGGGAGGCACAGGGGTCCTCTGCTAGAGCCTGGGCTCGGGGAGGAAGAGGGGGAAGAAGGCTGGGAGGAGAGGAGCCAGCTGTGCCTGGCAGTGTGCCCCGGCAAGCCGGGCTCAGCAGCCCAAGGTGCTGAAGAAGGCATTGGCTTCCAGGAGCAGGCCCTTGGCGTAGACACGCAGGGTGTAGAAGAGGGTGACGAAGTCCTGAGTGCTGAAGAGGGTGTCAGCCAGGGCGAAGGCAAGCGTGGAGGGGATGAAGCCCCGGCCGTACTCCACCATCCAGGTGCCGGCACTCCACTGCACCGATGTGGCCTCTCCTGCCTGGTGCACGATGGTATCCCCTGCCAACACACACAATGACCATGTCTCCCAGGGGCTGTCCTGCATCGTGCCCAAAGAGGATATGTGGGATGGGGACCTGCAGGGCTGAGCATCCCAACCCCTGTCCAGTCTTGTGCACTTGTCTCTTACTGGCACCAACTGAGATGCTGGGATGTGCCCTTGGGGACACAAACTGAGCTCCATTGTGAGCTCTTGGCTTCTGCCAGTTGGAAGGAAGAGGCTCTGCAACAGCAGAGGACCAGTCCGCAGAGCGGTGGTGCCCCAGGACATGGACACAGCCCACAGGGCGTTGTGGCTGCTGCCCTTACCTGGATAGTAGATCTCACTTCTGGTGGTCCCCTCCTTCCACTGCCGGAAGGTCCCCGAGATGACAGTGTCAGAGATATCCGCCCAGTACCGACCTGTGGGAGGACAGACAGCACTGGTTCAGTGAGTCCCTGCTGGGGACAGCCTGGGAACCCAGGTCTGAGCCATGGAGCAGCCCTCTGTGGGGAAGGATGCCAGCCCCAGGGCCTCGACACACTGAGGAGCACAGCCAGATCTCGTAGCCAGGCTGCCTGTGTGACTAACCACATCCAACCAGCCTGGGCTGCTCGGTGTCCTTAAGCCCCATTGTTTCCACTGTCTTTGGCATTCGCTCCCTGCTGAAGCACCGGGAGATGTGATGGCCACCGCTGCCTGCCAGCTGGATGCGGAGAGTTCTGGCCACAGGACATGGCATGCACAGGGACCTGCAGGCACTGCAGGACACCATGGGGGCTGGTCCCCACCTGAGAGGCATTATCCAGCATTGTGCACGCTGTCCAGAAGTGAAGCAGCGGGCTCCCTCCCCAGACACATTACGGCTGGGGCAGCTCAACCCAAATAAGTGGAATGGAAAGAGCTCAGAGACATCTCTTGCCCACCAGCTCTGTCCCCCCGCTTACCTGAGTGGCCCCCAGTGTCGACAGCTGTCCCGAAGAGCAGCACGTACTCAGTGAGTGAGGCGTGCAGGAGGCACATGGAACCCATCCACCCACCCGCATTCACAAACACCCACTGCAGGTCCTCGTCTGGCAGGATGTGGCCTGGGTGCTTCTTTCGTAGCTCCACGATGATCTTGGAGAAAGCCAGCTCATGGTCCAGCCCTGCAGAACCCGAGGTTGCCGTGAGACCTTGGCACAGATCAAGCCCTGTGAGCCTCCCTGAATCCCCTCCACAGCCA
>NW_010290967.1:11304-22537 GCF_000700745.2 Antrostomus carolinensis | reverse complement strand
CTCCGTGCAGCACCCAACCTCAGCAATGGATCCCTGTACTCTTGAGACAGATGGGACCTGTGTGAAGACCTTCCCCCTCCAGCATGAAATCCCAACAGTGGAGCTTTGCCCTCTTGACACAACTGAGACAGGCATGGAGACCATCCCCATCCAGCAAACAATCTTGCCAGTGGAGCCTGGCATCCTCAAGACAGTTGAGACCTACATGGGAAACATCTCCTTGCAGTCCCCAGTCTCATCTGTGGAGCCCTGCACCCTGGAAGTGCTCGAGATCTGCACGGAGGAGCCCTGCTCTGCTCAGGATGATGTGATCATTGGTGATGATCCCTGTCCTGATCAATGCTCATTTCCATGCGTGGATCCTTGCACATCCCAAAGTGTGATTTGTACAGAGCCGTGCACGTCCCAGAGCACCACAGAACCCACGGAGACACGCACACCCCAGGGCACCACAGAACCCACAGACACCTGCACAACCAAGACCACGGCCAAGGGTGCCAGCACCCGGGTGTCCTCACGAGCACCTTTCCGCCTGAACACCCGCACCGCTGCCATCGTGGAGCGGTGCCTTTCCCGGTGTCAAAACTGGTTGCGAGGCAAGAAATACGGAGGAACATCAGCAAGCACACAGTAAAGAAGAAGTTTCCCTGCATCTATGAGATCTCCTCTGGTGAGTCTCTTGGTTTCTTATGAGAAAAGAAAAAAAATTGCTTCATGTTAAACAATAATAATTAATAATAAAAAATACTTTTCAATCATCTATTAATTACGGCTCTTATTTTTATTGCCTAAATTAAACATGAACTGCAATAATAGTGGCAAAAGCGCGACGCGAGAATTAATTGCCTTCACAGAGACCTGTTTCATCATCTTCAACCTTTTTTTTTCTTCCCCTCCTACAAATAACTACTTTCATAATCCTCTCTTAAATTCAGTTACGATTTTGCCTTTGGGTTTTCCATCTTCTTCTTTTGTTTTTAATGGTCTTTGAGACTGACATTATTAGGAGAACGTTGAGAAAAGCAGCTCAAAGGCATCGTTTTAACGTAGCTTGAGAAAGGTCTTTTAAGGAGATATTAAATGACAGATGCTATTTAAGGTGAAGAAAGAGCAAGATAGAAAATGACAGACAGCATTTAGGGTGAAGAAAGAGCAAATACTGACTAGAAAGAAGTTGCAGAAAACACCAGGAGAAGAATAATGCTGAGAAATAAGAGTTTTCTTGCACAATGCTCCATTGAAGTCTGGGGAAAACTCTCTATAATTAAAAGATTTTGTCACATAAGTTTTCCCTGGAACCAGAGTTAGAGCTCTAAATATTAACAGCAACCTGATGAAGTAGATGGATCGAGGTTTTAAAAAGTTCTAGAAAGACCAAGAGAAGAAGAATGTGCCAATTATTCCTGCAGTGTAATCAATATCTCATCTGCTGTGACCCAGTGCTAACATCCAGTTAGAACAAGTCCAGAGGAGGCCGCCAGGATGATGCGAGGGCTGGAGCAGCTCTGCTGTGAGGACAGGCTGAGAGAGTTGGGGTTGTTCAGCCTGGAGAAGAGAAGGCTCCGGGGAGATCTTATAGCGGCCTCCCAGTACCTGAAGGAGCTACAAGAAAGCTGGGGAGGGACTTTTCATAAGGGCAGTTAATGACAAAACAAGGGGAAATGGGTTGAAGCTGAAAGAGGGGAGGTTTAGATGAGATATTAGGAAGAAGTTCTTCACTGTGAGGGTGGTCAGACACTGGAACAGGTTGGCCAGAGAAGCTGTGGCTGCTCCTCCCCGGAAGTGTTGAAGGCCAGGTTGGATGAGGCTTTGAGCAACCTGGTCTAGTGGAAGGTGTCCCTGCTGCTGGCAGGGGGGTTGGGACTGGATGAGCTTTAAGGTCCCTTCCAATCCAAACCATTCTATGATTCTATGATCCAAAGCTTTCCATAGTCTCGGTGACACTTGGTCACGAGCTGCAAGAAGAGCCCGACCCAGCTCAGGACAGCCTGGAAAAAAATGCTAAAAACCAACCAAGATAAAGATCTGCTCAATTAAAGCCAATTTTAATTGAATTATGGCACTTTGTTTGTTGGGTCTTTACCATCCTCTGTTAGAAAGGATTTTTCTGCCTCCATACACACATCAAATAAATATTTCTCTGTGAATTTGCCAAGACATGAAGCAAATCCTTACAGTGTAAAAATAATCACAGCTTATTGGATTGAGGGAATAAATCTTCACGAATCTGAAAAGTTTGTCAGCTGTTTCCTTTTCTTTTCTTCCCCCCTCCCCCAGTAAATAAATCATATGCCAGATTACCGTGCCTGGAACTACATATATCACCCGTCATGTTGTAATAAGATTCTTCCAAGAGTTAGATTAGATCTGTAGTATTAGACTTTGGAAACACCTATAAATCAAAGGTTAGTGAAGGTAGCCTATAGCCACGTAAAAATAACAGCTAAAGATGAACCAGCAGAGATGATCAGCAAAGGGAATAATTTATTGAAGGACTTGGGAGTGGTGGTGAGTGAGAAGCTGAACACAAGCAGACAATGTGTGCTTGCAGCCCAGAAGGCCAATAACTGTGTCCTGGGCTGCATCCAGAGAAGCGTGGGCAGCAGGTCGAGGGAGGTGATTCTGCCCCTCTACTCCGCTCTTGTAAGGCCCCACTTGGAATACTGCATCCAGTTCTGGAGCCCCCAACACAAGAGAGACATGGACCAGTTAGAACAAGTCCAGAGAAGGGCCACAAGGATGATGCGAGGGCTGGAGCAGCTCTGCTGTGAGGACAGGCTGAGAGAGTTGGGGCTGTTCAGCCTGGAGAAGAGAAGGCTCCAGGGAGATCTTATAGCGGCCTCCCAGTACCTGAAGGGGTTACAAGAAAGCTGGGGAGGGACTTTTCATAAGGGCAGTTAATGACAAAACAAGGGGAAATGGGTTGAAGCTGAAAGAGGGGAGGTTTAGATGAGATATTAGGAAGAAGTTCTTCACTGTGAGGGGGGTCAGACACTGGAACAGGTTGCCCAGAGAAGCTGTGGCTGCTCCTCCCTGGAAGTGTTCTCGGCCAGGCTGGATGAGGCTTTGAGCAACCTGGTCTAGTGGAAGGTGTCCCTGCTGCTGGCAGGGGGGGTGGGACTGGATGAGCTTTAAGGTCCCTTCCAATCCAAACCGCTCTATGATTCTGTGATTCCATTGTCGTACCAAATATGGCCTCTCAGAGTCAGATAAGCTCAGCTCATCATCACAAGATGCTCTTTTGACACCGTACTACTAGGTTGTCCTTTCCAATTTGTTGTGTTCTCCCACATCATCCCAGTTACAAAAATAACTCTCATTACACCGCCCTGGCTGGTGTTTCCCTTCACAACCCCAAGGTTTATGGTGATGCCAACATAGTGTGTTCCATCTCAGCACGTTGGGCATTCAAACACCCATCTACTGATGCTCAAGACTTTGCTGGCATCATCCTGGGTGTTTCTGAGCACAACATTCACCAACAACGAAACAAAACCTGGAGACTGAGCTGTTTGCTCCAGCAGAGCAGTCGCTCAGCAGGTGAGGAAGTGAGTTTTCTTTCCTCATTAAGCTGGAGGTGATCATCAAGACCAAAGTAAAGGTTTCTTCAGCTCTTTAAAGGACTCCACAGCCCACTCATGGCCATAAGTACATCATGTTTTATAGGAAAACTAAACCTAGAAAAACTTTTCCTTTTTGGGGGAAGCATTTCTTCATTCAAGCAACCTGGGGCAGAGATGGTCTTTATGGTTAGTAAAGCAGCAAAGCAGGAAGAAGACCAGATCCAGCTAGATCCTTTCCCTGGTCCATGTTATCTTGGGATGAACTGTGTTTGCATCTCAAAACTCATGAGTAGCCTGTTCATTGCCTTCCCCCCAGCTCTTCATTCCATTGACTGTTCTCATGTTCCCCTCACCATGATCTCCTCCCCCCTCATTCATCTGTCATTATTCCTGTCTTGTGACACTTCATCATCAGCAGGGTGGAGTGTAATAGGTACAGCTGGAAAAGAGGCAGCAGGTGTGATTGTGGCATTCCTAACATATCAGCAAGTAATTTATCCCTTTCCTACAGAGAGGAAGGAAAAGACAAAACACCATCCAACCTGGGTTTGACCAAACTTAAACTCACAAAAAAATGTCAAGGACTTCATTTCTCAGGCATGGCCAACGAGGTTGAGAGCTAAAGTATGGAGATGAACGACCATAAGCAGTAATCCAAGGCTGGTACTGCTTATTTCATGGAGTTGAGTGAGTCACTTTAGGAAGCTGTTCCTTCAGAGCAGGTCAACTACTGCCTGTCTGCATTTGTGTGCCAGTCTGGAGTCCACATTCTCCTGCCCAGAGTCACCAGCTCCAAAGGGTCTTCCAGACACAGAGAGAAGATTGAGAAGTCCAGTTAAAACTGCCACCTGTCACCCTTTACTAAAAGCAGAGAGGTCAGCATCCCTCAGCACATCCAAGTAACTCTTCAAAACAAGCACCAGCTGCACTAAGTGAAGCATTTCACAAAAATAACGAGTTCAGACATTGCCATGTTGGCTCTGAATTCCCTATTTCTTCATCCCATTATTTTTCACCCCCCCTTCTGGTTTTCAGGCTCCCATCCAGCATCTTGCTGGGTTCAGGACCAGGTAACTTTTGCCCATGGGCTGTGACTGGTTCCATTTCAAGCTCTAAACTTCAGCACAAATGGGCAAGAAGGTTTTGAGAACGACTGGGAGGCAGCCAGAGCCCAGAACTCCTTCCCTGCTCTCAACTTTCCAGCGTAAACAACCAGAAATGTGGCTCTTCAACAAGGTAGACCACAGACAGAACTGGTCGAGCCTGGTTTCTACCATCTGTCCTATGTCCAACAGCCTGATGAAGGGAGAACTGATTAGTCCTTTCTACTACAACAGCATTAACCAAGTCTCTACTGATTTTCATGAAACTAGTGGAGATTTAGCATTTGTTTGAACCATGACACCGTGTCCAATTTGTTTGCAAATAATAGGTTAGGATATTAAAATTGTGAGCTTAGAAGCTTTACTTCTGGGGAAAGCCAGCTTAGAGTATGATGAAGCTCTATGAAAAAGAAACCCAAACCAGAAAGCAGGTGATTTCCCTGTCTGGACATCTCTGGAAAAAAAGGAGAGGAGCAGGCAGGGCAGGCAGGAGTTGCATTCCTGGGAGCAGCCCAGGTAGCAGAGTGCAGGACAAGGGGCATCAGCCTGCTTGCTGCCTGGCTTTCCCCTCTGCTGTCATCTCACAAACCTTCCAGCAGCTTCCAGACCTTCACTGTTCAACTCCTTGAGTGCTGCCATACCACTGCCAGATACGTGTCCTTGCCAAGCAAGCTCCATCTTGCCCCAGAGCACCCAGTGACAGCCCGACACAACACTTTGTCCCTCCCCAGCAGCACCTTGCCCAGCCAGATCCACCACACTGCCAGCCTGGTTTTGGTGGGGTTTCTACCAGGTCATGTTTCCCAATATGTCCTCTCTGATCCCTTCCACCCTCTGCTCTAGACGATGCTCCCTTTGTTGTAGCACTGCCACCCCTGAGCACTTCTTAATTGCTTCCTCTCCACCTGCCCTCAGTGCTCCTATGGTCCTTGGTGGTTCCTATGGTCTTCTTGGTGGCCAGAGCTGCTTTTCAGACAGCAGAAAGCACCTTTCCACTCCAACTAGAGAAGATACTAAACCCAAGACTTGTAGCCATTGCCCAAAATTGCAGCTTCCTCCAAAAGCAAGTTAACAAGAGGAACTGAAATTCTCCTGCTGATGTGCTGGGCAATGAGGAAGCTAACGGGCAAAGGCACTGAAATTGTCCCCACCATGTAGGGGAGCAGCTGAAATGAGGGCAGCCCATGACTCACTTCCACTACAGCCACAAGAAGTGACTCAGGTCTCCATCAAACCCTCAGCTTTTGAGTGGAGCAAGTCAGGAGAGACCACAACTGAGTCGACCGTCCTGTCCCATCCCAGCTCATCTCCTCTGCTGACAGACTTGGGACGAGGCAGCCAGCTCCATGGGTGGCAGGAGTGAACTGCTGCTGCCTCTGTCCCCAGTCAGGGTCTCTACACATGGCAGGAGCAACGGTTCTGAGCTGAGAATCACAGAATCATTAAGGTTGCAAAAGACCTCCAAGATCATCAAGTTCAAACATCAACTCCACACCATTATGCCCACTAACCCATGTCCCTCAGCACTATGTCTACACGACTCTTCAATCCCTCCAGGGATGGGGACTCCACCACTGCCCTGGGCAACCCCTTCCAATGCCTCAGAACCCTTTCAGCAAAGAAATTCTTCCTCACATCCCATCTCAACTGTCCTTGGCACAACTTGAAGTCATTTCCTCTTGTCCTGTCCCTTGTTCCTTGGGAGAAGAGACCACCACCCAGGTGTCTAGAAAATCAGAGGAGCACTCTCAGCCAGGCTGCTGCACCTGCCCAGCCTCCAAGCACTACCACAAAAAGCTGCTTCATGGTCACAACTCTGCCCAGGAGCCGGTTTTCCAAAGCTAAACCCCACGGTTGGCTCAGGAAACGCGTCTGAGCAAGGTCTGGGTGTGGGCAGGACCTGACAAGAGAGATGGCGTCCCAGCTGCCCACACCAAACGTGCACCTGTGTGTCTGTGCATGCACACACCTGGCCCAGGTACCCACAGCAAGCACGGACACGCGTGACCGTATGTGCACACAAGCAGCGTCCTCTGGTGGTGCACAGCACGAGAAGGCAGGAGGACATCTCCTGCTGGAGCTTGGAGAAATTGAAAGGCAAAGAACACACATAGAATCATAGTGGTTGGAAAAGACCTTTAAGGTCATCGAGCAACCTGGTCTAGTGGAAGGTGTCCCCGCTGATGGCAGGGGGGTGGGAACTGGATGAGCTTTAAGGTCCCTTCCAACCCAAACCAGACTGGGATTATATGATCAAGTCCAACCATAAATCCAACACTACCAATTCCACCTCTCAACCATGTCCCTAAAAAAGCTCATTTTCTGATGACAAATAAAAAGCAAGACTTGGAGTCTTCTAGGCTGGAGGTAACGAGTAGGAGCTGCGTGATTAATTTTGTCTTGAACATCTGTCAGTTAACAGCATTCCCAAACTTCTAGGGTGAAGGACTGCCATGCTGCCTCACCGGAGATCCTCCTCCTTCCAGTGAAAAGCAGGTGCCTTCAGAGGGAGGTGAAATAATTCTTCATAGCAGTAAATGTGGGATAAACTCATCTCACCTTCCTCCCTGTCCTATTTCCACGTTAGCTTTCTCCTGAATCTCCAATTCCTAAAGATTTGCTTAAAATGAGATACAGAATTCCATACGTGCTCTGCAGTGCTACGTATCATCACTTGCTTTCCTTCTCCAGACCTAGAGGTGTTTTAATTGAAATCATTAATTCCTTTGCACCTTCTGAATAAAGAAATAAAGAAATAAATAATTTACTCACTGATAGTTTTTATGTTTTGAATTAAAATCAGTTGGCTGGATAAATTCTGAGCAAATGAAGGGCAGAAAAATCCTGCCTTGTTCACAAGGTGAGAGGAACAAGATAATCTGAGGTCACCTGTGTGCCTTGCTGAGTTCTGGGGTACAAATGGAAATGTTTAATTAACTTCTCCAAAAGTGTAGTTAATATATGTATTAAACCTGTCTCAAAACAACAAAAGTATCCTCAAAAGCCTTGGTTGAGCCGTGAGATTAATTCCTAATTTTGACTGTGGGATTATTCAAATGCAGAAAGAGTCTTGTAGGTATTAAAGGCATTGCTAGCTGGCTTTCAGTGCATTGCCACAGGGAGCCTCAGAATCCAATTATCTCTGAAGAAACATGTTAAATATGCTCATTAACATGTAAAAAAAAAAAGTAGAAACACGTATTAGAGAAAAGCTGATGTATTACACTTCTTAATGTCACAATGAATTAGCAATAAAGAAGGTTGCAACAGAGATAACTTGCTGAAACGCCTGGGCAGCATAGGAAAATAAAGTATTTTATTCCAATTAGCTTAATTCCTGACAATGACATAGATGTAGTGATAAAACTCTCTGTATAATGGCTTTCAGCCCTGGGAAAATTTAGGAGTTGTGTTTCATCTATGGAAGGAGGTAAGAAAAAAGAGGGAAGCCTGAAACTCAGCCTAAACTGCCCTCAGCAGGCAGAAGAAAGAAGGAAATGAGGAAGAAATGGCACAGGAGGTATGTTAGGAAGGTAAAAAAAACCCCACAGATAAA
Organism: Antrostomus carolinensis; assembly: GCF_000700745.2. Lineage (NCBI taxonomy): Eukaryota > Metazoa > Chordata > Aves > Caprimulgiformes > Caprimulgidae > Antrostomus > Antrostomus carolinensis. Next base: position 14,315 of record NW_010290967.1, on the reverse strand, counting down.
AATCTGGGTCCCACGGCTGCTCAGAGTGGAGGTACCAACCAGGTGATACCCTTCCTAAAGAACATACCCTTCTCTAGGCCTAGGGTAGGTAAACCAACCTCACCTAAAATTCTTTGCTTTGAAAAAAAAAATAGAGAAAATGGGTGAAAGTCAGTTCCACACCAGCTCAGCCTGGTCAAATTTATCATCTAAAATAGATGAGTTCCTTCAGCAAATACACCTCAAAAACTTGGCAATATTAGTGGAGCGAGTTTGTCGAGTAAACAACATGCTGCAGACTTGTTCCCTCCTCCACCACATGCCTTAAACTCCACATCTCCATGGTAAATCCACCTTGGAAAGCCAACTCCAATTAACACCCAGCTTGGTTGTTTCAAACTCAAACTCCCAAAGGATTTGTTCTTCTCACAAGTGCAGGTGGCATCACCAAGGAAGGAGCCATCCTCATGCTAAAGCAAGATGCTGCCCTTCCTGCCCCAAAGTTTGAGCTGTGATGTTAATGATGCTGTTCCAGCACCAGCACGGCTTGAAAGTCTTGGTGTGTCCAGGAATCTTGAATCACAGCCTTGGAGGCTGCTGGTTCCTTTTGATATTGGGTGAAAAGAGAGAAATTGGAGCTCAAGTTTGATCTCAACCAAAGGCATCATGAGCTAATTATATCAGATAATTTGGTTTTGCTGGAAAAGATGTTTTTGGGGTAAAGAGCGACACAAATGCTGCTCTTCCATTATAGAGGAGCTCCTAGGAAGATCACCTTCTTTCCAGACCTTTCCAGAGAGCAACCCCACCCAGCTCCATCCCAATCCTCCTCAAACCTCCCCCCAGGATCCTTGCAAACCAGGTGTAAGCTTGTGCAAAGCCTCCCCTCCTATTTCACAGCTCTTAAGGCAGCACCACCAAAGTTTCATGTGATTTCCTTCCCACCTGCCCTCTGCTCCCTGGATCCAACACGATTTATGGTGTCGAATGGTTGTTGATGGTTTTGCTCTTTTCTGTCCCACATCACTTTTTTAACATCTTCACGTTATCATTTGACCCTCTCAACCTTTCCTGCTTCATCAAGCACGTACAACATCTTGCAGAACATAAACCTGTTATTGTCTACGGTTGACTACAAAGAGGAGACACCACCCTGCTCAGGGTTTGAGTGGTTTGACTAGAAATAATTTCAGTAAGAACACCTTAAACAATTCTGCCTCTCCAAGGTGCCCCAATAATTGCCCCCCACCCTCCCTGCAGCTTAACGAGAAGGTCAGCAGCAAATATGTCACGTTTTAAAGGAAAATGCTGTGTTTCCACCCAGGTATGATAGAAAAATTGATATATAGAGAAATAAAAGGCTACTGACCAGGAGATCACAGCTCCTCACCAGGCAATGCTCGCTTAGGATGACAGAAGAGCTGCTTGATGGCACCTGGGATTTAAAACTGATATAAAAAAACCCTCTCAGTTTAAATAAATTATATGGTTTCAGACAAAATCAGCCAGAAATAAAAAGAGCCCTGAGCCCAAGAGGACTCAACACACAACCAAAGGACAGGACAACCTGAAAAGCACCCCTGACCCTACAACTTCCCATAGTTATTCCCTCCCAGCTCTTCACCTGGGAGGATTTCAGATAAATGACCCATTAACCTTCCCCCTGCCAGGTGCAGAGTTTTCCTGAAAGTACTTTTAAGGTTTTTGGGGGGTTTTTTAAGTACAAAACTGGATGTATTTTATCTTCTGTGCCCAAAACACCTTGTACTTCAAAAGCTACTTGGATTTCTGGTATCATTCTTCTTCAGTTTTTCTTATGAACCATGAAATGGTCAAGAAAAGGACTTTAAAAAATAGAAAGTTCAAGTGAAGACACTTAAAAATCTCACTCAAAGTTCCTAGGAAACAACTTCCACACCACACTGCATTTTTAGCAGCTGGAGGGTGATAGGGAGATAACACAATTATTTAATAATTGCATTTAAGTCTGTGGGTCTCCCAGTTAACCCACTGGGCCCCAGTATGGTGGCCTCAGACACAGGGTTGCAGCGTGAACTGGTGCTGGACACAACACGAGGAGTTTAAATCCCTTCATTGCTATTTGCCTCAGTTTCCCCTTTTGGTAAATGGGTGATTTCTACCTACCAGGCCCACTGTCCCCAGTTGCTGGCTGGCTCTGGGACATGTCATGTCACCTCTCTGTCCTATTCCAAGTGCCACTTGGTGGCACTATTGGAAAAGATTTCTGTGTTTGATGACTACATCCCAGATTGGATCCAGGACAGGGAGTTTCTGGAAGGAATCACATTCATCTTGGCATCACAATCTCCTCATTTTTTTCTTCCTTTGTTTTCTCTTTATTCATCATCCAAACACTCCTGGGTGGTTTCTTCTCCTTGCGTGTCAATCACTGAGGATCTTCTCACAAAAACCATATTTACCAAACATAAGAGTCCTGGGCGTTGCTCAGGCATCACCTTAAAGAAAATCCTCTGGTGGTAAAAATAGCTTTTTCTGTTAAATTCCTCTGCAATGTGTCTGCAGGTGGGGCAAGCTTGGGAAGGGTCATGAATTAACTCCAGAAAACAACAACAAAAAAGCATCAGAGCAGAAGTTAATGAGAAAGAGACAAATGAAGACAGGGGTATGACAGGGTAATTGGGTGAGAGATGTTTCGGGTCACTCTGTGCTGAAGGGGTGTCTCCTGTGGAAGATGTAGGTTGTGATCATCAAGTGTGTATATAAGACATCTGAGAGCTGATCTGCTCCAGATTGCACTTCTGAAGCTCAGTGCTCCTGCTTGCTCACTCAGGTAAGTCTGGACAAACTCTTCACACTGTCTTCTTCACTGTGAGGGTGGTGAGACACTGGAACAGGTTGCCCAAGGAAGTTGTGGATGCCCCCTCCCTGGAAGTGTTGAAGGCCAGGCTGGATGAGGCTTTGAGCAACCTGGTCTAGTGGAAGGTGTCCCTGCTGCTGGCAGGGGGGTTGGAACTGGATGAGCTTTAAGGTCCCTTCCAACCCAAACCATT
>NW_010290967.1:10780-11216 GCF_000700745.2 Antrostomus carolinensis | reverse complement strand
CCACTGCTGTGTTCTCCTAAAGGAAAAATAATAATAATAATAATAATAATAATAATAAATAATGATAAAAAAGAGAGATCTGGAATGACATTGTTCCATGGTTCATTGGAGATGACCTCCATTCACCGATCTGCTCTGCTCCAGAGAAAGCCAAATGGGATTTTTTTTTCTCTCCTCCCTCACCATGTCCTCAGCCCTTCGTCTCTCACTGTCCCTCACATAATAATAATAATAATAATAATAAATAATGATAAAAAAGAGAGATCTGGAATGACATTGTTCCATGGTTCATTGGAGATGACCTCCATTCACCGATCTGCTCTGCTCCAGAGAAAGCCAAATGGGATTTTTTTTTCTCTCCTCCCTCACCATGTCCTCAGCCCTTCGTCTCTCACTGTCCCTCACCTCTCCAACCATCACCTGTTGCTCCTCATAC
>NW_010290967.1:451-10657 GCF_000700745.2 Antrostomus carolinensis | reverse complement strand
ATCTGTGCCCTTCCCTACTTCTTCTTTCTCCCTCCCCTTGTCCAGTCATGTTGTTTCAGAGCAACTTATCTGAAAACCAAGCAAACAATTATCAAAAAACCCCAAAACAACCCCTTTTTGTCTCTGTTTTTCTCCCAGGCTGCCTCAGTTTTGCAGGGAGATGGCTCAGCACCAAGGAAATATCAACAGCATCGTCGCCGCTTTCTACGTGTGCACCAGAAACGATGGTGACTGCAGCCCCCTGAGCAAGGAGGAGCTGAGGCAGCTCATTGAGCTGGAGTTTGGGGATGTGATGGAGGTGAGGATCAGGCCCCACATCTTGAGTGGGGAAGCTGGAGCTCATTGAGCAGGAGTTTGGGGATGTGATGGAGGTGAGGAGCAGGTCCTACAGCTTGTTGGGGAAGCTGGAGCTCATTGAGCAGGAGTTTGGGGATGTGATGGAGGTGAGGAGCAGGTCCTACAGCTTGTTGGGGAAGCTGGAGCTCATTGAGCAGGAGTTTGGGGATGTGATGGAGGTGAGGAGCAGGTCCTACAGCTGGCACCTGCCATGGGTGTTCCTCCTGGCTGTAGGGCTGGGATCAGGAGTGTGAAGGGTGGGTAGATCCATCTGCTCCCGTGTAGGTGTGCAGGACATCTGGCTCCCTGGGAAAGGCACAGATGCCTTCAAAGCCCAGGTTCTACAGGGAAGAGGAGAGGTTGCTCATTCTCCCAATGCCAAGACCATTTGTCTCTTTACAGAACCCCCAAGACCCCAGCACTGTCAAGAAGGTGCTGTGCTTTCTGGATGATGACAGCAGCTGCAGGGTGGACTTCAGTGAGTTGATCAGCCTGGTTTTCCACATGGCCAAGGCTTGTTACAAGCCACTCCAGCACCACCAGGCACTGCAAGATGGTCAAGAGCCAACAGGGCAAGAGAAGGCAGGTGGGGAGCTGTCACCGGGACCAGGCACAGCAGGGAGGGTCTCCTACAACCAACAGGTCCATGAGCAGGGTGTGAACAATCAGGTCGAGGACACTGAGACACAGGACCCAGACAAATATCAAAGCCAGGAGGGTGAGACACAAGAGCAGGACAGGGACACCCATCAAACCCAGGAAGGTGAGATAGAGGAGCAGGACCAGGACGACCATCAAACCCAAGAGGGTGAGACATCAAAGGAGGACCGGGACACCCATCAAACCCAGGAGGGTGAGATACCAAAGCAGGACCAGGATTACCATCAAACCCAAGAGGGTGAGACATCAAAGCAGGATGGGGACACCCATCAAACCCAGAAGCATGAGACATCAAAGCAGGATGGGGACACCCATCAAACCCAAGAGGGTGAGACTTCAAAGCAGAATTGGGACACCCATAAAACCCAGGAGGGTGAGACAAGGGAGCAGGATCAGGACAATCATCAAACCCAGGACAGTGAGACACCAGAGCAGGACCAGGACACCCAACAGGATGATGGGACTGAAGCATCAGAAGGGGACCCAGAGAGAGGTGAGATCCTGGACAATGCAACCCCAGAGCAGGACAGAAATACCTATAGGGCTGAAGAAACTGAGACACCAAAACAGGATCCAAAAATCCACCAGGCTAAAGAAACTGAGGCACCAGGACAGGGTTCAAACCATCATCAGAGTCCAGAGATGGAGTCAGAAGAGCAGGACCTGACTTGTCCCTCTGAGACACGAGGGAGAGACCCAGACAACAAGACCCAAGTCTGTGAGGCCCCTTGGCAGGACCCCAATCCTGGCAAGACCCAGAAGCTGCTGCCCCCACAACAGGATGCAAGCCCCCGTCGGGATCCCAAGCCCTGGGGAACACATCATGAACCAGCTTTCCATCCATTCCCTGAATCCAAGGTGCTGGAGAAGGAGCACAGTGGGGCAGAAGCTCCATCTTGTCCAGCACAACAGCAACAAGATATTCATCAGCAAAGACAACCTGTTCTGGAGCAACAGCTCCTCCGCTCTCTGTATGAGTGGCCAATAGAGCAGTAAAGGTTGAAACAAGCCCCTGTCCAAGCAAGGCCATTCCACCCTGTGAGGAGGTAGATTTTGTCCCAGTTCCACTCTGGTTTTTGCATTTCTATTTGTCACATCTTGTCCAATTCTTTATGACCCTTGAGCTTTGTTCCCCTGGTTTGTGTAGAGCTACACATGACTCGAGACCTTCCCTCTTGCTCCACGTTGGGCTGCCTCAATAAAACTCAAAGCAAAAGAGCACAGTGTCCTGGTGTCTTGCTATAAATATACCCTTGGCCCAGCTCTGAGCAAACAGTTGGGGTGACATGATGACACGATGGATGTTCCTTGCATGATACATGTCCAGGTTGCTCCAGGGTGTAGATGGAGGGATGGCTGCAGAAAGGAACGTGTATCTTGGGGGTGGATAACACAAAGGAGCTGCTGCTCTGCTGCTTTTGCAATTTAGCCGTGGTGAATCGATTGTTCCCCACGGGCAAGGGTGTGACATCCCTGCGAGAGATGTCTTCAGAGTGAGTAGAAGTCTGGATTAATGCAGCAGCATGGCCAACTTGAAGAGATTCCTCACATCTGTCTGCTCCGGGCGTTTTTCCTCTGTGCTGTGAAAAGAATAAACAGTGAATGGGAGGGATGTCACAGAATCCCAGAATGGCCTGGGTTGGAAAAGCCCTTTAAGATGATTGACTCCAATCATCAACCCAACACTGACAAGTCCCCTATGACTAACCCATGTCCCTCAGCACTATGTCTACACAACTCTTCAATCCCTCCAGGGATGGGGACTCCACCACTGCCCTGGGCAACCCCTGCCAATGCCTCAGAACCCTTTCAGCAAAGAAATTCTTCCTCACATCCCATCTCAACTGCCCTGGCCACAACTGGAGCCCATTTCCTCTTGTCCTGTCCCTTGTTCCTTGGTTGAACAGACCCACCCCCACCTCTCTCCACCCTCCTTTCAGGGAGTTGTACAGAGCCAGAAGGTCTCCCCTCAGCCTCCTTTTCTCCAGGCTCAACAACTCCAGTTCCATCAGCTGCTCCTATTTGTCCTATTTAACCTCATTTCTTAACAATCTCAGAAGCAAGGGCAATGAAGATCAAATGATCTTCAAGCAAGTATGCTATGAAGATCAAAAGTCTTTCTAAGCTATGGAAGCCTCCAAAGGAAGGAGTGGAGATGTATTAAACACAGGAAAAATGATTGGTTGGGTACATCCAGTCCCAACAACAACTGGGAGGCCAGAGATAAAAAGCTGACGTAGAAACCATGCACAGAGCCAATTCCAAACTCAAAATCAGTTTGGGGTACCAGGTTCTCCAGGTACTTATCCAGAGCATCACATAAGAATGTGGGTAACTCTGAGGACACGAGCAGTCTGGTGAAATCAGTGGGGTTTATTAGGGGGTTCAGACGTGCTGGACCACCAGGCAGCCCCAGGAGTCAGCATCCCGTAGGGGAGGGTGATGCTCAGCTTGTTTTTCACCCACGTTATCTTTCACTTGTGACCTATCACCAAAATCAGCTCCATGCTAAATGCACCCGCACCTCCTGCTTTGTGGCCAGTGACAAGCAACACGCAGAGACCTCACTGGAAAAGACAACGTCATTCCTCTGGGAAACCCCAGAATTTCACAATTTGCTTCAGGCTGAATCAGAAAAAAAACAGCGTTTCCAAACGATCTCCAGAATGTTCATCACAAAAATGATTGGGTTTCAAAATGCTAATATCAAAATGAAATGTATTGGACACCAAACACCAGGCTGCTCTACTAACGAGAAAACATTTTAGTGAAAATAAGTTCTGACCTACCTTGTGACAGCTGTGGACATGAAATGGCAGAGTCAAGACTTAAATTTCATCATCTCTCTTTCAAAAACCCATTCCATCCAAGATGTTCCTCAAAACATTTTGTTTTCCAGAGAACTCCAATTTTCTTGTAAAGTAGGACTCAGTTAGAGCTTTGTCCAATAGCTCTTTGCTTCTTATTAACTCTGGTTTAGGGTCTAAAATCACCAGACCCAACCATCTCCTCCTAGTCTGTCTGTCCATCAGCTGACATCTTCTACAGCATCAATAAAAAAATGACCTCCCAGTTCAGGCAGGCAACAAGCCACATTAGGGATGTGTTAATTACATGCTCTACTCTGAATAACACTACTTTGGCCAGCAGAAGTGTCATATTTGAAGTTAAGAAGGTTTTTTGGTTCATTTTCAGGAGAACATTAAAATTATCCCACTGACACAATAACTGTCTGAGAGTCCTGCAAGCCTGGGAGATATCAGAAGAGAAAAGGTCTTTATACACCACACGAGGAGCCCAGTCCCTCTAAGATTAAATTCAATAGAAGTTGGGTTACCCTATATAAATGGTGATGGGGATGGACACAGAATTGGGTAAGAAGCAAGAGGATGGAGCCCATCCTCTTGGGTAACAGCTTTTAAAAATCACAGACTGGTTTAGGTTGGAATGGACCTTTAAAGGTCTTCTAGTCCAACCTCCCTGTAGTAAGCAGGGACATCTTCAACTAGATCAGGTTGCTCAGAGCCCCATCCGTGGGTTGAAAGGGACCTTTAAAGGTCTTCTAGTCCAACCTCCCTGTAGTAAGCAGGGACATCTTCAACTAGATCAGGTTGCTCAAAGCCCCATCCAACCTGACCTTGAATGTCTCCAGGGATGGGGCTTCTACCACCTCTCTGGGCAACCTGGGCCAGGGTCTCACCATCCTCAGCATCAAAAATTTCTTCCTTGGATCTGCCTAAATCTCCCCTCTTTTCACATCACAGAATCATTGACTGGTTTGGATTGGAAGAGACCTTAAAGCTCATCCAGTCCCAACCCCCCTGCCATCAGCAGGGACACCTTCCACTAGACCAGGTTGCTCAAAGCTTCATCCAACCTGGCCTTCAACACTTCCAGGGAGGAGCAGCCACAGCTTCTCTGGGTGACCTGAGCCAGCATCTCACCACCCTCCCAGCAAATAATTTCTTCCTAATATCTCATCTCGATCTCCTCTCTTTTGGATTAAAACCATCACCCCCTGTCCTATCACTACAGGCCCTACTAAAAAATTTGTCCCCAAAAAGAAGAATCTACCCAAATCCCATCACATCTTCAGGGAACACGAAGCTCTTGAAGAAAAGGGATCTTCAGCGTTGCCAAGAACGTGTTTTGAAACTCATTGCTTTGTCCTAGGACCAAAAAAAAACCAACCCAACCCAAGGGAATGCAGGCGAGCGTGCCGGCGTGCGCGCGGCCGAAACGTGACGTACCTTTTCCGACATCGATACTCCAACTCTACCCGCTGGCTCTGGTGGCATCTGACCACCCCTCACTACCCCAGCCCCGACGAAGGGGATTACAGACTGTTACAAGACACCAAACCGCCTCGTAATACTTTAATTTTAATAATAACTCCAATCTACCATAAAATTACAGTTTCCCAAGGGTATTATTATCCCACAGGTGGGGTATAATTTGCACAAGTATAATTTCATCTTGAAAAAAAAAAAAAAGCTCAAAAAATGAAGTATGGTTAGTAAGAATCTTTCGTAGGCACTTGTATGAGTATCCCCAAGGTGTTACCAGCACTAATTAATTAAGCTCCTACACCCAGTATGATCTTACCTTAAAGATGGGCCAAGATGAACCACTCACCCAAAGGCTGCGTGACAAGTTCATGCTCTGGAGGTTCTCTACAATGTCTCCGTCACTCTTGTCAAGGCAACATCCTACCTCCAAAACCAAAAGTAAAGGCCCAAGTGGCACAGTTGGTATCTTCTTTATTTGTTCTGAGTATTGGGAGAGTTCAAGGGTGAATAAAGGAATTGGTTGGTCTCTAATTAATTTACTGTTAAAAGATTTTAAAAAAAAAAAAAAAGAAAAAAGATTGTAGAGGTAATTAGAGCACAAAAGCTGCCTGAGGCAACCAGATGAAGATTCAACATGAATCGACCTCTTAGCAGAGAGTTTTCTGCTTTTATTTTTAATTAAAGAACAAGTAAAGTTGAAATGAAAGTCATTCATGGAAGATGAAAATATTTTGTTAATATGAATAAATGTTTTATCATTATTTTTCTCAATGAAAACTCAGTGCAAGTTCCAGAACAGGCATTTTCTTGTACCAAAATGCATTTTCCAAACTTTACCATTTCAAAACGTTCTGTTGGATGCTGGGTTGGTTCTTCCCCCCTCCAACAAAAACCTGGATAACATAACAAAAAGGTTCATTAATAAGAAATGACCACAAATAAACCACGTTTTGCAGACACCACACAAGCCAAGATCTGGTGGATTTGGAGATGTCATTGCTGTGCATCTGTATTTCACCATTTTTTATAGCTCTTCGGTCTTCTTCTGTCCATCTGTGAGCAAAAACCAGACCCAAACCCATTGACTTCACGCCCAAGGTGTTGAAGGAACTGCACAAAAACCAATAAATAAATAAATTTCTAGTATTGCAGTACCAAGCTCATGGGTCATATAGATCTCAACTGTCCCCAATTTGCTCACAGTGAGCTCTGGTCCCATCAGCACTTCTGTCCTCATCCTCAAAATTTCATTTTTGGTCCTTTTTTTATGTGTGCATGTGTAAATTCTACATATATAAATTCATATTTATGTAGATGTGTATTTATATAAAAATACACCCTCTCATTAAACCCATCTTTATGCTTTTATAGCTAAAATTTTTTTCAAATCTGAAATATAATCAGCTTGTAAAATAACTTTACGGTTTGGATTAGGTGGAACCAGCCGGTGCCTGAATTGCCACGTGGTAACTGCTATTTCTGGGTTAAAATGATAGGTAAGGGGATGATAAGTTAAATAACCCGTTTGAGAACGTGAAGGTGTAGCTGGGCTTGGTCAACGATGAATCAGGACAATGTCCACAAAGGGTGTCTCCTTTCTGGAGTTCCTTCAAGGACCCTATAAAAGCACCCGGGTTCTCCGATCACTCCGCACGGCTTCACAGGAATCCCACTTGGTGGAATCCCGTTGGTGATTTGGGTAAGTCACTTCTTCTGAAACATGTCCTTTGCTGGGTATGGACATGTTCTTTCCATAGGATTCATGTTGGGGGTGGCAGCATCATTCCTGATGTGGTATTTTCTAAGAATCTTTTGCATTTATATCCAGGGAATTGGTGTTTTGTGGGTTTTTTTTGGATGTCTGCACGCCGTTGGCGTGCGTCCATGTGTAGAGGCAGCTTTTCCCAAGAGCAAAAGGAGAGAGGGAACAAGGTTCTGCTCCATACTTTGGTCTGGAGTCAGCTCCCAACTAGAATGAACAGATTGGAGAAGTTTTCTGTGTCCTACAGAAATAGCAAAACCCAAGATTGTTGTATTCCCATACCTGAAAACAGGCTTAGGGATCCTGTGAGGAGGAAGGAAGGAGGTAGATTTTGAGGTTTCCACACTCAAAGCTCCAACAGGAGCACTGCTTGTTGCCAAGCAGATCTCACTAAAATTAAATAAGTAGCTCTGAGACCTCTAGGGTGATGTGACAGCTCTCCTCTTTTAGCCAAAAATCTATTTGCCAATGAACTGATGCTGTAATGAAACCTTTATCAAAGTGCTTTGTGTTACTACTGGTCACAGGAGCATCAGCCACAGGGCTTGTTTTAACTCCCTCTAAGTCCCTGACCCAGCTAGATCTTGTCTCAGGACATGCCAGTGCTGTGTTAAACATCTAACCTGCTCCAGAGAAGTTGATGTATCTCAGTGCTGGGCAGAGATGGCAACGTGGGTACTGGAAATATAAATACCTGGTATAACCCCATGGGCTATAGGGTTGGGCTTTACCGTTGGACTCGATGATCTTATGGTTGGACTTGATGATCTTCAAGGTCTTTTCCAACCAAAACAATTCTATGATTTGATTCTACTGGGGCATCTCTTGAGTCACCATCCCCAGTTCCCTCCCTGTGATCCATAAATGAAGGCATCCTGCCATCCCCTATCAAACATCATTCAACTACGTCAGTAGACAAGTTGGAGGACACTCCCCATCCCACTAAAACCCCTAAGCATTCAAATTTCTTCCCAGTGCTCTAGTAAGACAGAGCTCACCATGACACAGGAGCAGACACACAGCACATGGCGTTTCTCTGACAAGGAAAAGGAATCATAGGATGGTTTAGGATGGAAGGGACCTTTGAAGGTCATCTAGTGTGAGCAGGAAGGTAAAAAATGTCCCGTTAACACACGTAGCGTGACCCCAGCAATTCTCCTCCCTCTTTTTGTGCTCAGAGGCCAGTGAATCTCCCATCCTTAGGTCTGTTCCTTTTCTTGCAGGCTTGCTTGAATCTGCAAGAAGATGTCTCGCTTCCTAGACAGCGTTTCCACCATCATCAGCACCTTTCACAAACATGCAAAGGAAGATGGAGGCTGCTCCAACCTCAGCCGAAGGACAATGAAAGAGTTCATCCAGAGGGAGTTTGCAGATGTCATAGCTGTGAGTGCTGCTCTGAGGGTGGAGGGGCTTGAAACCAAAACTGAAGTGCAGGGACTGCAAAAACCTTCTTGTGGAAAGGGGATGATTCTTATGACAGTGGGATGGGAAATCTCTCATCAAAGGAGGACAGAAGTTGGGGTTCACAGGATCACAGGATCACAGAATGTCAGGGATTGGAAGGGACCTCAAAAGATCATCCAGTCCAACCCCCCTGCCAGAGCAGGAACCTCAATGAGATCACACAGGAAGGTGTCCAGGCGGGTCTTGAATGTCTCCAGAGAAGGAGACTCCACACCCTCCCTGGGCAGCCTGTCCCAGGGCTCTGGCACCCTCACTGGAAAGAAGTTTCTTCTCAAGTTGAAGCAGAACCTCCTGTGTTCCAGCTCACACCCACTGCCCCTTGTCCTACCATTGGGCATCACTGAGAAGAGCCTGGCTCCATCCTCCTGACATTCACCCTTTACATATTGATAAACATTAATGAGGTCACCCCTCAGTCTCCTCTTCTCCAAGCTAAAGAGCCCCAGCTCCCTCAGCCTTTCCTCAGCAGGGAGATGCTCCACTCCCTTCATCATCTTGGTGGCTCTGTGCTGGACTCTCTCCAGCAGTTCCCTGTCCTTCCTGAACTGTGGGGCCCACAACTGGACACAATATTCCAGATGTGGCCTCACCAGGGCAGAGTAGAGGGGGAGGAGAACCTCTCTCGACCTACTAACCACACTGCTTCTACAGCTCTCCCAACTCATTTTGTCATGAGCAAATGGGCAGAAGCTGGAGAAGGAACCATGGGGAGGTACGGTTTTCTTTCAAAGATAGGAAGGAAATGCATCCAGTAGAGGGATACAGCACATCCCAAAGAGAAGACAGCTGGTTGGCTGCAGCCAAGGAACAACCAGGAAAATGGAGGACAAAGACGTAGAGTTGTTGCTGAGCTATAAAAGTGAAGGTGTGAGAGATGGAAGGAGAGATTGCAATTGTCCCTGTCTTTGCTTTCTCTGACAAGCACAAGCAATCATAAACTCATAGGATCGTAGAATGGTTGAGGTTGGAAGGGACATTTAAAGGTCATCTAGTGTGAGCAGGAAAGCTAAAATCCCTCTTTTGTTTCCTTGTGTGTGTTTTCCCTTCAGAAGCCACGTGACCCTCAGACGATTGAAAAGATTCTGCAGTTTCTAGAGTGGGATGGTGATGGAGAAATAGATTTTAATGAGTTCCTGCTTTTGGTATTCAAAGTGGCTAAAGCCTGCTACTGGTACCTGCCAAAGGGATCAGGTCTTCTGCAAAAAACAAAGCTGACAACCAGTGGCAAGTCACTCCAAGAGCCAGAAATTAAAACCAGAGGGAGCCGTCATCAGCTCCGGGAGGAGGAACGACAAATCTGTGAGAGCAATCACCATCCCATCCGTGAACCTGAGCTGCAACGAGACATCAGGGTCAACGAGCTTGAAACACGAGAGAAAACGAGGAGACATCACCAGCAACATAACACACAAGACAGAAACGATGCAAAACGAAGCAGAGAGCCGGGGGAGCCAATCCCTCAGGTCTACAAAGAACGAAGCCAAGAGCCATGCAGCCAATGGAACAGCCAGAGAAGACGCCAACCACCAGAACCAGACAGACGTGGAGATGTACAACTCCACAAGCACGGCAGCTTGCAAGCACGTGAGCCCAGACTGCAGGCAGATGAGAGGCAAAATCAAGATGAGCATCAGCCAGAACAACTGGCAGACGTGAGGAAACGCAGCCAGACCTATGAACCTCAACCACTGCTGA
>NW_010290967.1:0-420 GCF_000700745.2 Antrostomus carolinensis | reverse complement strand
GAGCCAGCACTGCCAGCCTATGATCAAAAAAACCAGAGGCCACAAGGAGCAGATAGAGGAAGTAACAACCAGCCTCGTACACCTGAACTGCTCACAGAAGACAGAAGCCGCTACCACCTACGTGAGGAGGAACAAAAAGCACGTGAACACAGGAGCCACCACCAGCGAGAGCGTGACGGTCTGGACTCAAGATGCCCACATCAGTCATACCTACAAGAACCGCTAGAAGTTGACGTCGTGTACTATGAAACATGTGAAGCAGAAAGAGGTATTCCTGAAGAAAGAAAGAAGAAGAAAACTCAGCTTGAATATCAAGAAAATGAAAGAGAGATCCACCAGGTCCAGGAATTGGAAGAAGATGCAATTAGAAAAGGATCAGTGAGAAAGAGAAGGATCGATCTCCAACGGGAGCTGGACCTG
>NW_010290966.1:1870-6582 GCF_000700745.2 Antrostomus carolinensis | reverse complement strand
GGCCACCTTCCAGCCAGAGCTGGTGAGTGGAGCACGGCGAGGACAGCCCTGGCTTGGGCCAGCGTGCCAGCATGCAGGGGCAGCCACAGCCCGGCACGAGGCACACGGTGTGTGTGTGTCCTGCCCCGGTGTCTGCACCGGGCTCACACCACAGTGCCCAGCCAGTGACTGTGCCCTGGGGGGCTGTGTGTGCCTCGGGGAAATGGAGCTACTGGAGCCAGTGCAGAGGAGGCCACAAGGATGATCCGAGGGCTGGAGCAGCTCTGCTGTGAGGACCGGCTGAGAGAGGTGGGGCTGTTCAGCCTGGAGAAGAGAAGGCTCCGGGCAGATCTTATAGCGGCCTCCCAGTACCTGAAGAGGCTCCAGGAAGGCTGGGGAGGGACTTTTGACAAGGTAGTGAGAGAACAAGGGGCAATAGCTTTAAACAGGAAGAGGGGAGATTTAAATGATATCTAAGGAAGCAATTTTTTCCTGTAAGGGTGGTGAGACAGTGGCCCAGGTTGCCCAGAGAAGCTGTGGCTGGTCCTCCCTGGGAGGGTTGAAGGGCCTGGGATGAGGCTTTGAGCAACCTGGTCTAGTGGAAGGTGTCCCTGCTGATGGCAGGGGGGTTGGAACTGGATGAGCTTTACGGTCCCTCCCCACCCAAACCAGTCAGTGAGTCTATGAAAAGCAAAAGGATGGAGCTCAGACTCTTCATTCTTTCATAACCCAATTTACTGCCCCAGCATGTGAACTTCAGTGCTCAGTTACCCAACATCCTTCTCCACACGGTGAATGTGCTTTGAGTTCATCAGCTGAGAAACTCCAAAATACTAAAATGAGTCTCCTGCCGTCCGTTCCCCTCTATCTCACACACCTCCTGCCGCGGTGGCCTCTGCCTGGCAAACTGTTTTTTCCATTTCCAGTGACTGAAAAGCCCTGAAGCACAGAGGTAGGGTGTGATCCTGGGTCAGCAACAGGCGCGGGCTTTGCCACCCAGAAGTCCCTGTAAGGCAGCAAAGGGATCTCGCACGTTGGGGAAATGTGAACACAGGGCACACCATGAAGAATCACACTTTCTTGGTGGAAAAACAGAGCTGCTGCTGCCTGAGTCCCACTACCTAAACTCCCCCTCTCTCTTGCAGACAGACCACATCGTCTGGGAGCAGCTCCAGCAGCCGGCTTGCTTGGAAGTGGATCCCTCTCACGTTGCCCTGAGGATAAATGCCTGTGCCTCCGCAAATCCTTATCAAAAGTGGCAGTTTGGCAATTACTATGCAGACTGAAGGGAACCCAGTGGAACCAGAAAGGCTGTGTTTCCACTGTGTGAATTCAGCAAGGACATCTGTGTGACTTGTGACAGCAGTTACCAAACTGGAAGTTCATTTCCAAATGCTAATTGAAATCCGTAATTTAAACCAGCGTATTGAGAGCTCAGACTGCCCAGGGCCGCACATCTGGTTTAACCCTGTCTGAAACAGACAGGCGTGTTTTTCCCTCGCTGGGGGAGACTTTGGTGAAAACTCTAAGAATTTTCTGTATTATTAAATGGAAATATTTTCTAAGTCCCCCGTCCTCCCGTAAGCAAACCTTCTTCAGCTCCCCCCGGACAACAACATAAACTACAGAAATACTTCCCGGGCTCTGTAGTCTGTAAACAGCAAATTGGGCTGCTTATTCTTCCACAGAAAATGGAAGTTTATTGACCAACACATTAAAAAATCCATCCGACATGCCCGTGCTGGGTCTGGCCGAGGATCCTGCCCGGTGGGACCCCATTGCCTCTGACAGATGAGGATCAGGGTTCCGTTAGGAATCGATCGCTATCAAAAAAGCCGCCTTTTAATAATGGGAGGCAAACGTGGGTCGATAAGCTGCCCCGAAGAGAAGGCAACCCAGGTGCTCTGTGTGTGTGTGTCTGCATGTGTGTCTGCATGTGTCTGCGTGTGTCTGTGTGTGTGTCTGTGCGTCTGTGTCTGTGTGTGTGTGTCTGTCTGTCTGTGTTTTTCACAGGGACTGTCACAGAGGTGAGTGCAGCATCATGAGCCCTCACTGGGCAGCAGCCCAGGCTGCACGGCGTGGCCAGGCTTCCCACACCAAAAGTCCCTCTGAACTTACTGTCACAGGTAAATTTTTTTTCTTACCATGAAATTTTTTATCTCTAAAAGCTGTCACCAGTTTTTGAAGGGACAGGTTTATAGGAGAATAAATTCTGCTGTGATAGGACAGAGAGATCCAGGATACATAACACCAGGCAGGATTTCTGCCCATTTCCATTAGGACATTCCCCTTCTACCTCTCTTGATTTTTCAGAAGGCCCCGGAATAACGTTACCTCTGACGTGGCAGATCAATGCTGACAGCGTCTGACAGGCTGCGTCTGCCAGAATATTGACTGGCCCAACAGATTCTCCCAGTTGCCTCCTATTCCAGCTGTCTTCCCGATTTTCTCTTCCTCCTTTAGCACAGCCAGCCTGCAGTCACCATCAGATAAATGACACAGATGTTGTTTGTGCAGTCAGCTTTTATCAGGAGCGTGAATTTCATCAGATTCTGTCTGCTGACCTTCAATCACTTGTCACCGAGTCGGCACCAAATGGCCCTGTGTCCTGGTCACATCCCACTGCCAGGGCTGTGGCTCACGCTCTGATGCCCCGTGTGTGTAAAGGCTCATTTTCATGGTGGGATCTTTTCCTGAAAGACTGGAGGTGCCTTGGGGCTGCTGTTAGCGAGGGGTCCAGATGGTACCAGTCTGCCCAGAACGAGAGCGTGTTTTCGGGCACGCTCGGCCGGCGTGGGGGACACGAGCTGTCCTGTCCCCAGTGCCGTCTGGAGCACGTGCCACTTCCAGCGATGGCACCTGGGGATGCATCACTCCTCGGGGCACTCGGAGGTGTTGGGGTCATGCAGGCTTTGTGAGTGTGGAGGAAGGAGAGGAAGGCCCCACGGGTGGGAAGGAAGGACCCCAGCTGGGGCTGGGGACAGGAGCCACCGTCATCCCCGGTGTGGGTGTTGGTGATGGGAATCAGGCACAGCTTTTAGGAACAAGAACAAATGCCTCCCGAGCCGTGGTGGGGAGGGACACGGCACATCGTGCTGTGCTGCCATCCATAAATACCCTGAATTGAAGTGGCCACAGTTGGAGGCTCCATTTCATTTGTTAAAAAAAATAAAAGTTTTAAAAAGGGAATGAATGCTAATAGATGAAGTTTATTCGTCTGAGCCCTGGGTGTTAACTCTGTTTCTGACCGACGTGGCCCTTTTCTAGGGTCTGTCCTGCCCAAGTTACCACCAGGCTGAACTGCAAAACATCCCCCCAGGAAGAGCCTTTAAACCCCCCCGTCTCCCCTCGTTTCTGGCAGCGCTCCAGGTGCCCACTGAGTGCCGGCCGTGGCAATCACCGGCGCTGGCTGCTGTGCCACACAGCTGCTCCAGATGTTCTGGCAACTGGCAACTTTCTGCCCAAGTGGTTGAATTCACATTTTAGTCCAGCCCAGAGTGCTGCTAGAACCAGCTCCCAGATGTGAGCCGGCACCGTGTGGTGCTGCCTGGGGAGGGTGGAACTGTGGCAGGACCCCCAAAAGGGTCCAGATGTTACTTACCTGCCACCAGCCCTCTGCTGACACTGTGGAAAGGGAGGGACATTATTTTTAGGCTCAGGCTGGGTCTGTAGTTCCCACGTCATAGAGCCCCATGTCCTCATCAGCATTCCCCTGCTTTTCTGCCCGAAAACGCCTCTGCTCCAAGGGGGGAATGTTCAGGTCCCTGGGTGCCCTGTCCCCTCACACGCTGAGCAGAGGGAGCAGGGCTGAGCTCTCTGCCGTGGTTCCTGCCCATTTATTACCTGGATTCCCACATCACACCCACCCACCCCGAGGCTTTGGCAAGAGGTGGCATGTTTGTGGGAAAAGCCCTCAGGCCCCTACAGCATCCCGGGACTCGGAATTTTATTTTTCCACCTACCAAGGAAAGCAAAAGAGAGGATTGCTGTTCTCAGCTGATCAAACGTTGCTATCCAAGGAAGGTAAAAAATACCTTCAAGCTTCTTGAAAGTCTGGTCGAGACCACACTCCACTGGAACCCGAGCCCACGGGCAGTGCACCCTCAGGACACCCAGTGTCTCAGCCCTGTGCTTGCCCCAGAAGTCTGGAAACTGCACTTTATGTCTCCTTGGGTATAAGCTAAATGTTAAAAACTGTGACAGATGTATGATAAAAGGAGAAAAAAAAAAATCTACCTTTTGCTAAGCGAGCACAGGGCCAGCCTGGGTGGCCATTGTGAGCAGGATGGTGGCCAGTTGGCCAGCAAAGGGTTGGTCCTGGTGCCCGAGTGATTCCCGAGGAGCAGGGAGTCATGACATCAAATGGCCAAGCCACCAAACACTCCTGCCAACCTCTCCCCTCACCTCGGGAGAGCACTGGGGAGGATTTGAGCTCCAGCTTTCCACCCCATCGCGTGTCCATGCTGCTCCGGGTGGGACCCGCCCTCGCCCAGCTGGTGCCCATCCCTGTCCTTCTCCCAGGAGGACCCGCTGCAGCATCCCACACCCTTCGCTGCCACCCAGACGGCTTTGCCTCTGCACCTTGGGCTGCTGGAAGCCAAACACGTCACCAGTGTGATCCCGGGTCCCCATCCCACCTCTCCATGATCCCAGGTCCCCGACCCACCTCTCCAGCCTCTGTGGCTTTTCCAGAGCCCCCGCCAGCCCCACCCTGTCCTGTGAGCCCCGACAGA
>NW_010290966.1:0-1856 GCF_000700745.2 Antrostomus carolinensis | reverse complement strand
CTGCGTGTCAGCCCAGGCTGTACCCCCATGGAACGCCTGGAAAGGCAGCGCACAGAGCTGCTCGCTTCAGCTCGGAGTTTGATTTTGCTTCGGGGTTTTGCTGGGTCCTTCGCTATTGCACTTTTTAATTGCAGTGAAGCAAATTGTTGATCACGCTCCCGCTCTAAGAGCAGCTGTTGGGTGGAGCCAGCGGGTGTGCAGATACCCGGAGCTGAGGGCTGGTGAGCTTGGAGAGGCACTTTGCCACCCGCAACCTCAGCAAGTCACCAAAAGCCCCAGCAACTGTCACGACTTGAAGAGAAATGTGTCACTCTTACAGCAGCCGCTGCGAGAGGAGGGACGGGGCAGCTGGCAGCCGGCGAACAAACCCGCAGTATCGGTTCCCACAAGCGAACCTCTGAACTTCCACCAGCCAGAGATGAACAAACAACTCTGAATAGCACAATGAGGGCTGTGTCCGTCTGTACAATACAGAACTGCCATTTATTATTATTTTCACGTTGCCAATAAATAATTGCCTTTATGTAGAACAAGAAAAGTGAAAACGATGTTCAGCGCTGCTGGAGATGTCAAACCAGCCCTTAAAACAGAAGGGAGTCTGACCTCGTCCTTACCTCCTCTCCCTGGGAAGGCTGAGAGCAGCTGACGTCCTGCTCTGGCCAGGACAGGGTTAGTTTTCCTCTCAGGAGCTGGCAGAGCTGTGTTTTAGTGCCAGTGTGGGATCTGGTATGAGATGTCGATAATGATAATGCTCTCCACTTCCCCAGATGCTTTCTGAGATGACATTTGCAAAGCTTAGTCCCAACTCAAGACAAATCTGTCTGTAAAATAGTTAAAAAGGACCGGCCTGGTGTGGCTGCAGTGCTGCCCTTTTTTTTTTTTTCCTTTTCTTTTTTAATAAAAATGGCACGTTCCCACTGAAAGCAGCCGCTGTGATTTAACAGTCTGGAATGAACAGGGAGTGCCTGTACCTTAGGTCAGTGTTAGGGATGGCGGTGGGGGAACAGGGGCCTTGATGCCGCCTCATCCTCGTTAATTCCTGCCCATCAGCACTTACTCACACTGCCAATGTCCCTCCATCCCTCAGCACAGCGTGGGAAGGGACGGTCCCTAGCAGGAGGTGGCTCAGAGCACCAGGAGATGCCAGCACAGAGGGACAGCAGGACAGAGCCCGCTGAGGGTGCACACAGGTGTCTCTTGATCATTCCCACAGCCCTGGCCAGCGTCGCTGATCATTCCCAGCAGGGCTGACAGCACCCACCACCTCCGTGTCAGCAGCTCGAGCAGCCCCGGCCAGTTCAAGACATCCTGTTGCTTGAACGGGGTTACAGAAGGTGGATAGAAAATAAGAGGATAAACTTTAAATCAAATGGTATTATATCGAGCAAACTGATTATTTATTTTCCTGCACTATGGATGCCTCTGCCCGCTGTCAAAGCAGAGATGTTAAATTTTCACAGTGAATTATGAAATCATATACAAAAAGGAAAAAGAGCAGTGACCTCACGTTGTGTGAAGAGACGTGTCTCGGAGGAAACAAAAAAGAAAAAATACCAGAGTGAAGAGACTGGGCTGGTGAAGCACTTCCCAGTTTATAAGTGCATCATGGATTCAAACTCATCGATCCGCTGTTTGGTGTTTCCTTTTCTGATCCTGCGGTAGGAGATTGTGTTGTACCTGGAGTAGCTGTGTCTGGAGATGTCGTTTTTCTTCCCCAGGCTGGGCTGCTCCCCGGCTTTCTCGGGGCTGGTGGCGGGAGATGCCTCCTTGCTGCTGTCGTGCTGCTGCTGATGAGACACCTCGCCGTTCTCCTTCTTGATTTCAATCACCTGAACTTCATCTTCTTCGGTGTCTTC
>NW_010290965.1:315-1519 GCF_000700745.2 Antrostomus carolinensis | reverse complement strand
GCCGCTGTAGTAGTTGCCCCCGTGGCACCCATTGCACCCAGCAGCTGTTGCATGGATGTGGTGTGTGGGGGGGTGTTGCACCCATTACACCCATCTCATGGACTGGGGGGGACGTGGCACCCATGGCACCAGTTGCACCAGTTGCACCCGTGGCACCCAGGAGCCTCTGCATGGACACAAAGCAGGATGCTGCAGCCGCTGTAGTAGTTGCACCCATTGCACCCAGCAGCTGGGATGATTTTGCTGCTGTCCCCCTGGCCCTGGCTCTGATCCCAGGTGGGAGGTGATCTCAGGAGGATGCTCCTGCTCCATCCCACCTCCTCAGCACGGGATCCCACCTCCACCCAGGCAGCCATCCCCACCACCAGCTCTGGGGTTTTACTGGTGTCACCCCCTCGGTGTTTCGGCACCGGGAACCGTTCCGTGGGGACGGGCTGTGCACAAAGACACCCGTCACGGTCCCAAACCGAGGGCAGCGCGGGGACAAGGACGTGCTGTGGGTTCAGACACACCAGGGAGCTCCTGCCTGGGCTCACCGGGAACCCTCGATCCCGTGGATCCCGGCTCCTCTCCGGCACTAACGGATCCTCCCGCGGGGCCGTGGCAGCCAGATGAGAAGGGACATAAAGCCCCGAAGGAAAGAGGCTCAGCCCGAGGGCTGGAGCCCGATTAAAGGAGGGCAGGAACAGCCCTGGGAATCGGATGGATCCCCCCAGGATCCAGCTCTCTCCCAGCTCCACAACAATCCCTCCCTCTAGAGAAGGGCCAGAGGCTGCAAATAACCCAAATCCCACGTGCCAGACTCAACCCAGCCTGGCAGCAGCTCGGCTGGTGCGAAAGGAGGATGAAGCTGTTTCCCTGCATCCCCCCAGCTTGGTCACGGGGGTCACCAGTGACATCCCCTCACCCCACAGCACCATCTCCCTCCAGTGACTTCACCTACACGCTCTGAGCCTCCCTGACGTCCCCCAAACGGCACTTGTCACCTGCAGGAAGCCAACCTCCTCCTCCCAGGAGCCGTGCACACCTCGGAAGGGACCCAACGGGAGCCACCATGTCCCCTCACTCCCGGTGGGGACCGAAGGGTCCCACAAGAAGCAGGTTTTATTTCGGCAAAGCCCCAGAGCTGCTGTGGCTGAGCACACCCGGCGTTATCAGCCGGCATCTGCGGTTTGGGAGGCGAGGCAGCAGCTCTCAGAGCGTT
>NW_010290965.1:0-292 GCF_000700745.2 Antrostomus carolinensis | reverse complement strand
AGACCATTTTTATTTAGCACCGGGGAGAGAAAATGATCCAAGTGACGGGTGAGAAATATTCCTGAGCCAGAAACAACCTGCCCTCCCCTAACGGGATCGGTAGGATTAGGCAGAGTTCATGGGGGGGGGGATGCACCGTGCCCCCCAAAGGGATGTTTGGGGGTGGTGGGAGGTGGGACAGTGACCCACAGAGCATGACCCCCCCGGGGGAGACACCCCCCAGGAGCTGCAGGTTCTCCTTATACCACCTGAAATCACACAGATGTGCACAAATTGAATGGGTAAAAGGAAA
>NW_010290964.1:8460-16193 GCF_000700745.2 Antrostomus carolinensis | reverse complement strand
AGTTGTGCCAAGGGAGGTTCAGATTGGATGTAAGGAAAAATTTCTTCGCCTAAAGGGTTCTGAGGCACTGGAAGGGGCTGCCTAGGGAGGTGGTGGGGTCCCCATCCCTGGTGGGATTTAAAAGATGGTAGATGAGGTGCTCAGAGATCTGGTTTAGCAGTGGACAGGTACGGTTGGACTTGATGATCTCAAAGGTCTTTTCCAACCAAACGACTCTATGATTCTATGATCTGCAACTTCTCTGGACACTTCAACCTTCTTACTGCTTGTACTCAAGTACTTCCAGCAGCCCCTGTTGTGACCCAGAAGACAGAGATGAGATGTTATCTACATGTTCTCAAAAAGTCTGGCACCTGGGATATGGGGTCAAGCCAGATAAGGATCATCTGCAAGAAGTGAGACAGCGTAAGCACAGGACGTGCACGTATCATGCTCTTGTTGAAGAGTGTTACCACTCTCCAACCACCTGCAGCATAGAGAAATGCTGAGCCAGATGGAGATTCTGTTCACATCATACTCCTCAAAAGATTTTCTTTCCATAACATTGTCCAGTCCTCCTTGAAGTACACGTAGACATTCATACCATCCACTGTGAGAAGCAGTTTCACGGTGTAACTACAAGCTGCATGAAAACGTGACTTCTACTGCTTGCTTTGCTGCCCTGGAGAAGATGACAAACCGTGTATTTGGTCTCTCCAGAACGTACTTCATTACATGGACCTCTAAAAAAATCCCCCATAACCATCCCTTTTCCAGACTGAGGACTCCTGGTTTATTTAGCAATTCTCTGCATTTCTGAACATCATCATCACGACCTTTTCTGGGTTCATAGTGTCGCTTTTGAGAACAGAGATGAAGGTGCAGCCTGGAGAAGGGAACAGGCTGCAGCTCTTCTCTGTACTGTTCCCCGACCTCTGCAAGTTAATCCCAGCATGTTCCCCTTCATTATCCTTGTAACCACCGAGCTGCTGTGTCCATGCAGCCATTGTAATCACTCCAAAATGCATCATCACTCTTGTGACAATGATCCCTCTGCGCGGATTCTCATCTGCCGCCTCACCGCCAGCACGCTCAGCCCCAGCTCACGCCCACAGCTCCTCTCCGGCACCTTTCACCCTTCCACCCTCCGGGGCTCGCAGTCCACCCCAGGCTGGTGAGGTGCAGGCAGCTGCTTCCAAGAAAACCCTGGGAGCAGCCACGTACAAACAGTTTCTGACCAGTAACTTATTCCAATGAGGCTGTGGGGTCTAAATAACACCCCAGTTCAGACTCGGTGACAGCTGATGTCTAGAGCAGGGGACACTTCACACCTGTGTGCAGTTCATAGAATCCCAGACTGGTTTGGGTTGGAAAGGACCTTAAAGATCATCCAGTCCCACCCCCCTGCTGTGGACAGGGTTGCCAACCACTACATCAGGCTGCCCAGGGCCCCATCCAACCTGGCCTTGAATGCCTCCAGGGATGGGGCAGCCACAGCTTCTCTGGGCAACCTGGGCCAGTGCCTCACCACCCTCTGGGTGAAAAATCACCTCCTCACATCCAACCTCAATCTCCCCCCTCTCAGTTTAAAACCATTTCCCCTTGTCCTGTCACTCTCTGCCCACAGAAAAAGTCCCTCTCCCTCCTGTTTCTAAGCTCCCTTCAGGCACTGGGAGGCCACAATGAGGTCTCTCCCTGGAGCCTTCTCTTCTCCAAGCTCAACAAGCCCAGCTCCCTCACCCTTTCTTCAGCAGAGAGGAGCTCCAGCCCTCGGATCACCTTCCTGGCTCTCCCCTGTTGACCAGTTGACCAAGTCTAAAAATTCTCAAATGCAAGTGAAGGTTCCTTACAAAATTTCAAAAGTTTGGACAACAAGATTGGAGAAGGTGCTTTTCTTTTTCTTATAAAAAGTAGATCACGGACCCCTGACTGACCATACTCTACAGACTGAAATCTAGTGAGCTAGAGAGGCTGGCGGGTGCCGTTGGCACTGTTCTCTCATTCCCTCCCCATCCTCTCTTCAAAAGCACAAAAGCATTTCAAAGAGGGGAGACAGGTAAAGAACAGAAAGGATTTGGCCACCTGGTCCATGGCAGTGGTCAAAGCAGAACCCAAACACCTGCCTCCTGAGGCTCCTGTTTTCACCACGGCTCATTTTGAAGACCAATGCACTTTGAACATGCAAATACACAGGCAGAACTACTCTGCAGGTAGGACCTCAGCAGCTAGTGAACAAAAAGAGGTTAAAACACCATCCTTTTGAATTAAACAGTTCAACCCCCAAACCCAAATTATGTGTACAGTATTTATTGACATCCAGGGAGATGCAGAACAGCTCAGACTGTGCAGTCAACAAGAGAATGGGAAGAAGAAAAAAAACAGGAACAAGGAGTAGGGCTTGGGAGGACATTTCTGTATGATCAGCACCAAACTGAAGTTGTGTTTGGCCTGCTAACAAGAAAAAGCAGATATGCTGATTGTCTTGGCAGACTACCTTGATCCCAACACACAGTAAAAAAAAATGAAGAGCAAGTTCCATCGCTGCTTTTTGATAAACAGGCCAGAATGATGTAAGGCCAGACATGTGGCAGGAAAGACTGGGGTTACATCAGGACACAGTTCCAGGATCTACTCAGAAACGCACCCTCCTGAGTGAGCACCGTGTTAGGTGAAGTGTCCTGCCCAGTACCCCCAGCTGTCCTAGAATCGCAGAATCGTAGTGGCTGGAAAAGCCCTTTAAGATCCTCGAGTCCAACCATGAACCCAACACTGACAAGTCCCCAACTAACCCATGTCCCTCAGCACTATGTCTACACCACTCTTCAATCCCTCCAGGGATGGGGACTCCACCACTGCCCTGGGCAACCCCTTCCAATGCCTCAGAACCCTTTCAGCAAAGAAATTCTTCCTCACATCCCATCTCAACTGCCCTGGCCACAACTGGAGCCCATTTCCTCTTGTCCTGTCAATTGCTCCTTGGTTGAACACACCCACCCCCACCTCTCTCCACCCTCCTCCAAGGGACATGGACAGAGCCAGAAGGTCTCCCCTCAGCCTCCTTTTCTCCAGGCTCAACAACCCCAGTTCCCTCAGTCGATCCTACATCCATCCCTGTTCAATCCCACCCTGCCCATTCAAAGTCAGCCCAGCTTTACTCTTGACTTTTCTGGGCAGATCCTGCGATGGTCACAACATCTACATCTGAGAGCAGGCTCTTCCTCACAGAGCAGCAACAGAAAAGTGGTTCTATGGTGCTGGGACACCAGTTACCTCTCAGCATCATTACTCTCTTTAGCCTTCCATTTCAAGAAGGCCAGCAATGGACACAGAACTTCTGGTAGGCACTGGGTAGACCATCAGAGCTACATCACACTTCTAGAAACACCAGGATATGAACATGCTGCTCAATCCTGGAAGCATGTCACATCAGGCCATGCCAACACAGAGGCAACGCAACACAGGACGCCCTGACGGAAACTACCAAGACCAGTATTTTCATCAAGTCTTTGCTAGCCCGCTGCTCCTTCTGCAGAGTGCAGAGAAGACAAACTGATGACATCTCCCTGTGCATCAAGGTTCAAAGAGACCAGACTCGCCAGTGGGCACAGCAGAACGAGGAAGGTGACATTCCCAGGGATCCATACGGAGCTCTCCTCTGATGGCATGTCAAAGGGCAGGTGTGCAAGGCCCACTGATCATGGAGAAGATGGTTGTTCCAGTAAGTTACAGCCTCAGATTCTTCCTGCTCTGGCCCTTGCCAAAATTAAAACAATGGCAGACAGATGGACTTTACTGCTGACAGGTTGACCACTCCCTGTCCACGCACATTCCAGGGGAGGAACGTGTTCCACTGCAGCTCAGCCCTCACATCCAAGGAAACCGGTACCTGCTGTAGAAGCTGCTGCAAAGGGCAGGGCCTTGCTCACAACAGGAATTCACTGGTGGTCAGGAAAACCTGGAACATCTGAAGAAGTGATGCCAGTGAAGTACGTATTTGGCCATGTGAAGATAACATGGAAGATCCTCAGAGTCTGAAGTCACAAATTTGTGAGTAGGGGGTTTGTCTCTGTTAGATCCCAAATAACGTGGGAGTTTGGAGGTTTATTCTTCAGGACAGACCCAGCGACTGCTCTACAGTCTTTGCAGTGTCTGCATCTTTCCAAATTTCAGCTGGACCTACTTTCCCTCTTTATATTTTGAAACACTTTTCATTTTTCTCCTCTCCCTGTTCTTGTCCAGTATTTTGCCTGTGGCATTCCTCTTCCCACTCCTCTGGCCAGCAATCCTAGCTTCCCACAGCCGCCCGTGCCAGGGCAAGTAGCGCGCAAACACTGGCTGCGGAGGGACAAGAACTTGTGTCAACACGCTGCAATAAACCAAACAAAATCATTTTAGTAAGATCGATTGAATCCCAAGTCCCACGGAAACAGATGTACCAACAGTGCCTGGGGAATGGGATGTTGAGGGTGGAGCCAGCTATGGAGCCCGGAGCTGCTGATGGGTCACGTTCCAGCTGGAGGCTGGGCCATTTCCACCCACTCCAGTGCAATCTGCTGTTGCTCAGGCAGCTCTGGGTCGCTGGCAGCAGCAGAGCATGATGTGAGGGGAAGGGAAAGTACATTAAACAAAGGTTGGACAGATAAGGAAGGTGCAGGGAGTAGGATGCTGCTGTCCAGAGTTGATTCTACAATGTCCTGGACAGAGCAGTCCCAGGTAGGGGCTGGTGTCTGAAGGGACAGGAAAAGAATAAATATGGGAAAGAAGCAGCTATGACAGGAGAAGCAGAACCACCCTCACTGACTGCTCCACCATCCTGCAGTGGACTTTGCTCTGCCAGTGGATGTGCCTTGGGTGTAGGTCAGCCCAGGGCACGCATGGCTTTGCCCCAGCAAAGGGAAGGCTGAGTAAGCCCCTGTGCTGCTACAGCCTTAGAAGCCAAATCATCAAATGGCTTGGGTTGGAAGGGACTTTAAAACTCATCCAGTTCCAACCCCCCTGCCAGCAGCAGGGACACCTTCCACTAGACCAGGTTGCTCAAAGCCTCATCCAACCTGGCCTTCAACACTTCCAGGGAGGGGGCATGCCTGCTCAAGAGAAGCCTGTTGCCCCAAGAAGCACCTGAGGTGCTGCAGCATCTCAGCTGTAGTTCAATTTTACAGCCTTTATGTCAAACCACATAAACATCAGAAGCTTGGGTGAAAGCAAGGGGATAGTTTTGTTCTTCTTCATTCAACCATGCTTCAGATTCAGACCAACTATTAATGTTACAACACATCTTCCTGTTTCCATAATCCACGTACAAAAATAGGCGCTCAGTGGCCACAGCAACCTATGTTATGGATTTGGGGTGGTGGGAATAGGGGAGGCACGGTCCTGGCACGGAACAATTGACTAGGTATAGTCACCACACCAGCTGCAGGACAGGAATAGGACCAGGGAGCAGTGTTCTTAGCATATCACAGCATCTTCCTGGCAGAACTTCAAGGGCTTGGACAACTGCCCAGAAAATGTCACGGAAAAAAAATGTCCCTAAAGCCCACTTACCTAGAGGCACCAGGAAATGAAGATGTCCTAACTACTAACACTCCAACTTTTATCTGTGTACCTTCTTTGTCAGAACAGCTTCTACTTCTTCTGCAAAGTGGCAAAATAACTTTGAATGCAGCACAGGACCGATGTGTGTATGGAAAATCAAACCACTTCACTTCAGAGAGGACAAAGTTCTTAAAGCAGGGACTGGACATGCTCAGCTCTCACAGTCCTTGTGGTACCACAGTGAACCATGCACAAGGTGACGGTGCAGTGCACCACACCACTGGACACATCCCAGTGAGGGACTGCTGTACAGTGGCCTCCCTCTCACCCCAGGTCCCAGCAGATCAAGCAGATTCATCCAAGGCCAATTTGGTCCCTACGGAGCAACACCAGATGATCCTAATGAGAGCGCAGGACTCTTGGCAGGCTGGGCTGTAGGTTTGGCTCAGAGGCTATACCATGGTTTTGAGTAAATTACAGTTGCAAGTGCAAGTATGAAAAACAAAGCTCAGACCAAATCCTCATGGCAGAAGGAATTAAATGTTCAAAGCATCCAAAGGGGGAAAAAAAAATAATAATTAAAACTAAAAATCACAGCATCTCTCTCATATTAACAGAGCAGGAACAAAAGGACACAGTGGCTTAAAGCTCAAAAAGACTCCAAGAAAGACAGCTAAAATGGTCTTCAAGAGACTGGGAGATCCAGCAGAACGTGGGTGCTAACAAGCATCGCCTGATCCACCGCAAAGACTACAAGCAGAAAGTAACTCTGTAAAATCTCCTTTGGAACAATATTGATCTAGCATGGCGATATTCAGACCACATCAGCATCTCTGACCATTCGACAGCTACTGCACGTCAACTGGGCTTCAAAGCAACATCAAACCACAGTCTACACTGAAGTCCATAAAGCAACACTACCCACTGACCCAGAAAGAGAAAACACAAAACCAGAAGGCTCTGGGTGGCTGCAGCATGGGCGATACCTTGAATGCTCTGTTCCACCTGCCCCACAGATTGGTTCATGAACCCGTTTCACTATTAATTACCATGCACCTCACCACAGAAACCAGTAATCAAGATAAAAATCCCACTTCCTTGAATGAATAACGATGGCAAGCCCTCCTAACTTACAAGCTTGATGGGTCATCTTCTGCCGGAGTCAGAACATGATCTGGTCTTCTCTGTACCGGAGAGGTCAAGAGAAGCTACAAACCATTTACAGCCCCGTAAAGAGCACAACACGGTTAGAGCACAACTACAAGCCAGGCTGGTTCTGTCGACAGAGGCAAGGCTCAAAAAGCTCTCTAGCACCATCAGGTCACACTGTGATATTATACCTGTTATATCCCCTGAGACGTCACACGGGAGGGGACGGGGAAGTGCAGGGGTGCGAAAAAACTCAGGACAGGGATTAAAAAAGGGTCAGATGAGGAGTTTTGCTGTTTCTCTGTTACATGCCAGGGGCAAAGAACACGCTGGATACAAAAGCTTATCACATACACGGGCTTCAAACCTCATCATACTAAATAATTCACTTTTTTTTTTATATAGGTTGATTTTTCAATTTGTAGCTGATGGATAAGAACACCTTTATAAAATATTAAGACACCTTCAGAAAAATATCGCAAGGTAACGGGCAAAGCAATTTGATGGAACCATTGAGGTAGAGCAGTTAAATGATGGAGTCAAAAGCGAACAAGAGGAAATGGGCTCCAGCTGTGGCCAGGGCAGTTGAGATGGGATGGGAGGAAGAATTTCTTTGCTGAAAGGGTTCTGAGGCATTGGAAGGGGTTGCCCAGGGCAGTGGGGGAGTCCCCATCCCTGGAGGGATTGAGGAGTCGTGTAGACACAGTGCTGAGGGACATGGGTTAGTCGGGGACTTGTCAGTGTTGGGTTCATGGTTGGACTCGATGAGCTTAAAGGGCTTTTCCAATCCAGGCCATTCTGTGTGTGATGTTAGAGCTCACTATGGAATGCAGGCGGTTAGCATCCAGCTACTATTAAAAACAAACCCTAAAATGGTATTTAATGAGGTAAGAAAATCAGGAACAAAAAACATTTCTATAAACCCAAGAACTTACAGAGAGAGAAGTCTTCCAGAAGAAGCACATCTCATGACATGAGGGGTTCTAGATTCTGAACTGAGGTTCCTCAAGTACTTTTCACAACAATTAAAGTAAAGCAACAGGGTTTTCCGAAGTGGATCATATTTATGG
>NW_010290964.1:0-8434 GCF_000700745.2 Antrostomus carolinensis | reverse complement strand
GGAAATTTAGCTTTGTGCTGATGTGACCTTTTATCTGAAAGGCTCGAATAAGAGGTACAGCCACCTTAAAAAATTCTTCTTAATCTGCAAAACAAGCAGGGCTGACTACAACTCTGTTGACAGCTAAATTGACATCTCTAGTCAATTTAGTCAACTAGAGTTTGACTAAACTAGTCAACTCTTGACTGTCACTAAGATTACCTGGATTGTCCATAACCCGTGCTACAGCTGGAAACGCAACCGGGGGTGTTGGTAAAGGCCAGATCACAAACCCCGCTATGCAAGGTCATCTCCACTCCGCTTCGGAAACTCTGTTTTCACGTGGCACAAATCCAACACAACCTGCTGGATGACAGAAAGCTCCATGCTCCAGCACACCTGGATCATAACATTTCTGGGAATATGTTCATGAGAAAAGAGTGCAGAACCTCTATGGGGAGCCAGCTCATCTCCACAGAAATCGGGGCATGGAAAAACAGGACATATATACTCCCTGGCTGAAAAACCACTTTTTACTCACCCACACTGATGCCTGAGCACTTAAAAGCCAGTGGAAACACTTTCTTTGATCAGTCTTCCAAGGCCAGAGTTACTGATTCATGGTTTTCTACAGTTTGAATGACGTGGCTAAGCACCTTCCCAAGTATTCCATGGTGAAGTGTGGTTACTGAAAGCTCAGCTTTCGGTCTGCCTCCTCCATTCAAACCTGAAAGTGTGTGTGCCCAAAACCTAGTCTAATTTAAAAGACTAAAAGAAAAAATAAAGAAAATAAAAGCAATGCCACCCTAAAGTCTGCCCAAAGGGCTGGCAGCAGTTCTTCTGGCTGCAGGCAGGGCCATCAACAGAAGCAAACGTGTGAACTGAAGTGGGACTGAAGGGGCAAAAGGCACCAACTTTGATTTCATACAATCCTAATTTTCACATAAATAAATAAAACATGAGATTAAATGTAACCTAAATTCACCCCAGTTCTGTGGTTCAGGAGCTGCTTTTGTTACTCTCCAGCTCTGATCTGATAGGCAGTGTCAGGTCTGACCATATTTGAGGAGCGTCATGTCTGACCTCATTTGGGACCTGGTCACCACCACTCAGTTGTCACTCTTCAGCGAGTGTCACGCAGTGCACTTAAGATACCGCCTCCAGCTCCACCACGCCATGCCAACTTGCCCAGTATCAGCTCTGAGCAGAAGGCTCATGTTTTAAAACATGTCCCACCTAAACGAGTTGTATCCAGCGAGGTGCAAGATAAGCTCAGTGGGGAGGCACACCTACCGAGCTGAGCACAGGGGTCACAGGATGGAGGCTTCGGCAGCCCTGCGGGTAAAGAAATAAATTGCACATGGTTGAGCAACCTGGTCTAGTGGAAGGTGTCCCTGCTGCTGGCAGGGGGGTTGGGACTGGATGAGCTTTAAGGTCCCTTCCAACTCAGACCAGTCTGGGATCCTGTGATTCCAGGTACAAATCTAACTGCCAGTTCAGCATTTCTTGTTTTGCCTATTCTTGACAGCTTATAAAAACCTGCTATAAACTGCAGGTCCTACACACCACGCTCAGCACCACAACTCCACAAAAGAAGAGCTGTTGGGAAGAAAAAGGGAACAGTACACAAACTAACACACAAATTTGTGCGTTTCTTGCAATTCCTGCTCAGCGTGTTCTTAGTGGAAGTTGGTTAAGGATGTACCCAACAGGATAGCTCAAGCTTCCCAAGATAGACTCCTTCATGTCCCCACAACTTCCTTCTTTCAGGTGTTGCAGACATCAGGGTCTTGTTCCAGTGCTGATGATGGGTAAACAAGATGTGAGCTGACCACCTTTGCCAGTCCTCCAGTTTCCCCAGAGGACACCAGCCACATGCAAGACACCCATGCCCAGACAAAGGAACAGCAGAAAGAGAAATGCCACTACGCTCCTCAACATCAAAAAATCTGGCAAACTACTGATTTCAAGAGAATTTACACATTTTAAAATAATGGCTGGTCTAAAATCAGCTTATTAAAACACCCCAACAACACAATCCAAAATATCAATTCACATAATTCATCGTGTATTTTATAGTAAAACCATCACAGCCAGCCTGGTACACAAACTCAGCCCACAACCTTCCCCTCCCGTATCATCACGCACCCACACACAGTACAGCCAGTTACATCTTTTAATTGCATACCAGTTAAGTTTGAACTTTGGATCTCTCCAAAATTTACATTTTGCAAACCCAAACTTTGTCAGAAAGCCCACTATTGCTATGTGAAAAACTGGAGAACATGGAAGAATGAACTTCCAGTTCTTCCAGGAGCTGAAGATGGGATCTGAAAGAATTCAGAGCTGAATTTTCAGGTGACTTCAGCACACAGAGCAGGATCTGAGCAAACTGACCGGAAAGTGAGAAACCTCACATGGGATGAGAGAAAATGACTGAGCAATTAAGCAGAGCTTGAGAGACCTTGATTGGTACTGGATAAATCAATCATAAAACACGAGATTCATGAAGCTATGCAGAACTTTATTGTTTGGGGGTTTTTTTTAAGTAAAGATCATACAATTTTGAGAAAGAACAACCTTTTTAAAGGGTGTTTACTGATCTGCAGAGACGAGAAGGAGGACAAGAAAACAAGATGAGGATGACTCTTCAACATCATGATTCTTAAGCACAGATGTAGCAGGGCATCCGTGTTGCATTTCAAATTTGGTCAGGCACCCCATACACATAGAATTGAGAGGGAAGATGAAAAAAGAAACTACATAAATGAACCAGAGATGCCCAGAATAAACTGAAAATGAGTATTTCTCAGATTACTTTCCTACGATGAAGTTTTACGCATACTGAACACATGAAATTGATTCCATATGGGAAAAATTCTTACACTAAAAATACGCAAAAGCTTAAGTTTGAACCAAATCCTTTTGGTTTATTATAAGAACCCTAAATTTCTTATCCGTTTCTTTAGCATGACCTTCATTTGGATTTAAATAATAATAATTAAAGAAGCTATTTTGAAAACAGCACATGGTGCAGCACAGTAAGAGCAGGTCTGGAGGATGAAACAGCCCGTTTCAACCAGTCTTGGGACAGTATTTCTGCAGTATGAGATTTTTTAATTATTTTTGTAAATGGGGATGGGTACCTTGGTATTACTGAGCCTTGTCCTGTGGACTGAATAGTTATTAGAGGCTGGAGTGCACTAACCGTGATCCTGGAGCTCATCTTTCAGTTTAGTTTGGAAGAAACAAGGGTAGCACAACTGAAGATGCAAATAAAAAAAGTAGAGCAAGTGGTGACAACCAGGAGATCCACTTAAAAAATTACAACCCCCTTCCAAAAATGAGAGATTCACACAGACAAATCAAAAAGCTCTGACACACAAAGGCCAGAAGTCTTAAATCTCTGGTAATGTGTATCTGTTTCTTGGTAGTGCACATCACCGCTGTTCTAAGCTCCACAAGAATCTTCACCCACCCAGATGAGCTCTGCAGTGGTGAGGAATTCCTCTGCAAATCCATCCTGCGCCGATGGGTCGCTAACTCGGGCGCTGAACCAGCACGCTGACCTCATCACTCTCATCTCTTCCATTGCACAGCACCAAAACCTGCAATTTCCAAACGTCCCGAGAACCTCGTGGCACTGAAGACAGACAGAAATCACTTTTTCAGGTCAAAATCTCGTTAAGTCGGCAGCAACGAGTGAAGTTTTTAGAGCAGTTCTCAGGCTGCGCTGTCCCCTCAGCTCCTACTGAAGCTCAGAATTTTGGCGTTGCTCACTACTCCCAAGTGACCTGCATGTAAGCAACAGGACCCTTTCCTAGATGCTCCAGTGTGTCTTGGTCAAAATACATTTGTAAGGTTGGCCCAGTCTGGTGAGGCAGAGACAGCAGCAGTAGGATTGTAGCCCCCCACCCTGCAGCATCCGCAGGTCAGAGGCTCTCCTTGTTTTGATTTCAGAGTGACTGAAATAACAGAGCCCTGGGACAGGCTGCCCAGAGAGGGTGTAGAGTCTCCATCTCTGGAGATGTTCCAAACCCACCTGGACACTTTCCTGTGCAACCTGTTTTCTGCTTTAGCAGGGGGGTTGGACTGGATGATCTCCTGAGGTCCCTTCCAACCCCCACCATGATGTGACTCTGTGATTAACAGCATCCCCCTTGATTTATTGTGAATGAGCTTCTAGTGGCCTCTACCTCAGCTTACCACTGCGCTCCTCTACAACACACTTTCTTTGCAAGAAGTCACTCTCCTTTGACTTCAGATAACTCCCTCCAAGATTACTTTTGTCAATGTTCTCACCACGTCAATCTCTAGGGTGTTGATAACCACAGCACGCACGTCACAGCCTCTTGAACAAACCACCAGCAACCAACCAGATGCAGCTAGAAGGCATTTGGCCCTGAAATTTCCCAAGGTAGGATTCTCCTCCATCACCCATGTTTGAGTTTTCCTCATGACACCCTTCCACAGCCCAGGCATCACCACTACTAGCACACAGCCCTTCTAATAGCCATTCTGAGCTCAGCAGCTTCACAAACCTTCAGTCTCTTGACCATTTGGACTACAAGGTATCAGAGAGGCAACAGCAAGACAAGCAGACGCTTTCATTGACATTTGTTTTCAATGCTTTACTGCGTGACTGAATGAAACAAAGCTCAGTGAAAAAAAATATATATATAAAAAAAAATCCAATCAAGTTCAAATATCATCTGACTAATCACCAAAATCAAAGGTACCCAGCCATCATTTTCAGACAACTTGAAAAATGGTAGAGACAGAAAACACGAGAGAGATGCAGCCAGGCAAGCTAGCGTCAGCCCAGGAAGATGCTCCTTCAGAAAAAGTCTCCATGATCAGTGGGTAACTTAATTGGAGGGCACTTGCTCAGTCTTTAATTAAGGTTTTCAGCACACATCCTAGGTGAGAGCAGTATTTGTTTCCATCAAAAATCATCTCACACCACTCTTACCCACACGTTCAAGTTTCACAGAGGAGTTGTTTCAACCTGCACAACTTGTGTGATCAACCGGGCCACGGAACAGATCCCAGTTAATGACAACCCCAAAATTAAGCTGTGCCCCCCGCCCATTATTCGTAACCCAATTATATGGTCCAGTTCACAGGCAGCTCCACAAACTGGTTTGCTAGGATAAATGAGAAGGCACCAGCCTAAGCAAGTCTGTGGATAGGAACTGGCGTGGCCAGCTGAAGGACGGCGTGTGTAACTAAGTCCTGGAGGTGTTGCCAGAAGTAGTTTGAGGGAATGCACATCTATTTATTATTTATTCAAATAAAATCAATATCAACCCTATATTTTCCTTGATCCGACATACAAAAATTAATCACCACCCTTTATAAATTATACAGGTACTAAATAAGCGATGTCTGTATGAAATTCCTCACGGGTATTACAGTTATCCACACGCAAATCACACAGCAGAATGAAGATCTGGGTGGGATTCAATCTGGGTGACACTTATTGCACAAATAAAACAAAATTTGTGACAAGTCAAGTCTCCCTCTGGCTAGCAAGGGGAAAGGTTTAAACGTGGAGTGGCAAGCAGAGCTGGGCTATACGCCTACTCTACTCTCCAGTGAGTAACTCCAGCAGGACACGGTACAGATGGCATTGCCATTACCAGACTGGAAATGATGTTAACAGATCCCAACTGCCATGAAAAGTATTAAATGTTGAACCAAGTACACATTTTGGTACCACTTTGATTAAATTACTCAAGCAACCATTTTTATCCCAAAACTCTAGCAAACAGTACAGCAAGATTTCCACAGTGCCAAGTGAACAAGAGGACCCAAAGTGCAAGTAGAAAGTAGGAGAAAAACAGGGCAGAAAAAGAGGGCTATAAGCAATGATCAGGAAAAGCAAGTACTCAGATCCCTTCTAAGAAATCACAAGGCTTCCTGCAGCCGTTCTTGAGTGGTTTAACTAGAAACCTCAATGGTCCCAAGTTCTCCACAGCAACCCTCAGAACAAAACAGGGGTTGAGAGGGAGGTAGATTGAATGTCTCCATGACTCTTTACAGCATTAAGTCTTCCTTCTGGATAATAACAGAGTGGAAGAAGAGAATTCAGGTTTCTCCATGATGCGCCAAGGTTCCCTACCCCCTCCAGAGGTACCAACCATGAGCACCTTTGCTTCAACCTGATGTGCACCAAGCACCAAAGGCAGCCTGCTCAGAGCACGTGGAGTCCACACTGTCAGCAGTTCAGACTGACGCTGCTTTCTTGTCCTTGTTTCCACCCATCTGCCTTCCTAATGCATCGACGAGTTGCAATAAGGATCAATTAAGTAATTAAAATTACATCTAAACTAAAAGCTAAATTTTTATTTGCTCTATTTCCTCAACACAGCACATAGAGTAGATGAAAAGTTACATCTGAGGTATATTTACTACAGAGACAAAGAAGTGTGAGTATCATTGTGTAAGACTTTACTAAGACGCTGTATGGAAATCCCACGTGCCACTTTGGTCAACTGTTTTTAAGGATAGTTCTGGAAGAGCTTTGCAGCAGCACAAATACCATGAGGTATTTTAAGACAGAGCTTGGTCAGCTGCATAAATAATGAAACAAACTTAATAGAAATTACTTTTGAAGACACACAAACCAAGCTGGGTGTCCAAACCGCTGACTGAGCCAGGGGGATTTGAAAGCAGACTGAATCACTACTGGTTTGCCACATACTGTTCATGTATTTAATCCCATGCTTTACAGCTTTTGCTGGTTGCTCTGGAAGCCAAGGGGGAAGGTCCTGCTTTTCCCAGTTAACCATCACCCCTTTCTGCTTAAGCCTCAGAAATTGTGAAAGCTTGGCAAGGGTTCTCCTTCGCCCTTGTTTGCAAGAGTGGGATAATAGCCC
This sequence comes from Antrostomus carolinensis, assembly GCF_000700745.2. Lineage (NCBI taxonomy): Eukaryota > Metazoa > Chordata > Aves > Caprimulgiformes > Caprimulgidae > Antrostomus > Antrostomus carolinensis. The sequence goes on along the minus strand of NW_010290964.1, from coordinate 1,574 downwards.
CCTCTTGATTTGCTCCGAATTTACATGTTTTCTTGCACTATAGGGAGTAAGACACCAGTGCTCCTGATGCATCCCGTGGACAGAGTCCAGAAAAGGTCAACAAGAGTTGTCACAAATCAAGCCAACACAAACAGGGACAGGGTAAAGAGGCAGAGATGTTTGGTCTAGAGAGAAGACCACAAAGCAGCGATAGAAGCCTTTACGTGTACAGCTACAAAGAGGAAAGAAATGTATTATTCTCCACTCCCACATGATCCAAGAGTAATGGACTTAAACTACATAGGATATTCAGCTCAGTCATCAGGAGAATTTTCCAGCACAAGGACAGTGTTGGAAGAAGCTGCTAGGAAGATAATGAAAGACTGGTTTCCATACACACCTGTCAGGCAGGACTGATGCATAACTGAATTACCTTCAGAGCAGATGATTTGGTGAGGTCTCGTCTTCTATAATTATTGTATTTACCACTGGGACTAAGTCCTTTAGCACAGGTCCTTCAATTGTCATTGGAGTCACAGAAAGTGAGAACCCAAAGCAGAAGCTGATACGTGGAAATGAAGTTCTTGAAACACATTTGAAGTAGAAAGATCCCCTGGCAATCACAGGAAAAAAACAAAGCAACAAAACAAAGAACAAAACCGAAACAAAACTGGCTAGAAGGAACATCTGGAGGTCTCTTGCCAAACTTCCCACTCATAGCATGGTTAACATCAGGTCACCTACAGCATTGTCCAACTGAGTTCCGAGGTTAGAAAAATCTCTGAGGGCAGAGCCTCTCTAGTAATTCATTCCCAACTCTGACGAGCAATAGTACCTTATTTCCCATGAGAATTTTATTTGCTGCAAACTGATGCCCATTGCCTCTCTTCTGTGTAGTGCGCACCTCTGAGAAGAGTTGGGCCATGTTCTCTGCAAGCTCCTTTAGGCAGTGGCAGGCTGCTACTAGATCACTTCTCCGTCTCTTCTTCTCCAGGCACAACAAGCCCCGTTCCTTTAGTTCCTCACTGGTTCCTGTAATACCACATCTATCCAGCCTCTCTCGCCCAGCCCCTCTCCAAAGGGAGCACATCTGTCTGAAAAACCCTTGTGAGCATCCCTAGGGGACAAACCAGTATCTTTCTTCTCAAAGGAAGGAACAGGAAGACAGTTTCCTCAATAGCCTTGCTCCCCTGCTTGGACCTCTGCTGTTAACATGCAAGATAAGCTGAGAAGAAATAAAGTCCTATTTACAAATGTCAACAGAAACCTACCAGCAAGAGGAGAAGGTAAAGGAAAGGAAAGGGTCTCCAAGCAAAGCTAAACTGGAAAGTCCATTCATCATGTTGGTGGCTTCCAGAGGAGGACAGACGGCTTCCAGAGAGGAGGGGAGCATGGGGAAGTCTTAATGCCTAGTGCTCACCTTTATTTTATCTACACGTCTACAGAAACAGATCACTCGCGAGAACCCTTTGCTGAACAAAGACCCAGCACAGTTGGACAAACTGTTTCTGGTTTTGCTGATCTGGCTTAAGGCATCACAATCCCAGAAGCCAAACTCCAATATGAATCACAGAATGTTACGGATTGGAAGGGAC
>NW_010290963.1:350-818 GCF_000700745.2 Antrostomus carolinensis | reverse complement strand
CCATGCCCCGTGTCTTTTGATAGCCAATGGAGATGCTTTTGTGCCCTCAACAAGGTGTGCCCACACAGCCTGGGTGGCCTCGGGGTTGTCCAGGCACAAACCCCACCGGGGGCCCCCTGAGGGTGGCCGGAGCGGGAGGGCACCGTCCCCGGGCAGGGGTGGCCACTGCCTTAACACTATTCGCTTCATTGGGTTTGGCCCCGCTTCCATCCTCACCTCCCTCTGCACGTCCCTGGCCACCAGCTGCGGGCACAGTGCTGGTGCCACGCACGGCCCCGGGCACGGGGCACCCCGAGGGGTGGGGACGCCTTGGAGGAGCCTGTACATTGCAAGCAAAAGAAACAAAAAGATGAAATGTGAAAATAATGATCGTTTTAAATAAAAAATAATAACTGGAGCCAGCGAGGCTGCGTGGTTGCTGGTGGCAGGGGTGCCAGGGCGGGGTGCCTGGGGAGGGGCTGGGGCGGG
>NW_010290963.1:0-228 GCF_000700745.2 Antrostomus carolinensis | reverse complement strand
GGGGGCATGAGGCTCTGCAGGGCACAGGAGGGCACGTGGGCAGGAGCCGCGGTGGCTGGTGATGCCGTGAACCACCCTTGCTGGACGGCTGGGTCACCACCCACTGCTGGCGGCAGTGGTGGTGACCAGGGCCCCATGGCAGGGTGTCCCCGGCTGTGCCGTGGGGCCAGGTGTGGGGCCAGGTGTGGGTGGGAGCGGGTGCACCCCGGGGAGGAATGTGGGCTGGGA
>NW_010290962.1:11215-11539 GCF_000700745.2 Antrostomus carolinensis | reverse complement strand
TGGACTCTTTCAGGTTCACGGGACCTCAGGAGGTCTCCAGTCCGCCCCCTGCTCAAAGCAGGGCCAGCACTCAGTGCAGACCCCGGGAAAGGGCTCAAGGACAGACACCCCACAGCCAGTGCTTGATTGTACTTGGGGTGAATGGTTTTTCCTTACATCAAGTTGAAGCTCATCAGTTTCAATTTGTAATCCTTGTGTCATCCCCCGGTGTACTTCAGCCCCCTCACCATCCTGGTGGCCTCTACTACACCCACTCCAGCCTATTTCTGGGCCAAAATCTGGCCACAATATTGCCAACGTGGTCTAAGAAGTTCCAAATAAAGG
>NW_010290962.1:2064-11197 GCF_000700745.2 Antrostomus carolinensis | reverse complement strand
AGTCACTTCCCTCCAGCACCAGCCTGGTGACACAGCCCAGGATGCTGCTAGTGCTCCTCACTTCCAGGGCACCCGGCTGGCTCGTATCAGCCTTGCTGTCTACCAGCATCTCTAGGTCCTGTCCCATGTTCCTGGCACTCCTAGTTTTATCTATGCACACTGATTAAATTTCTTTGCTTTAAATGCCAGTGTGCAAAGTACGGTAAACCCCTGTATCAATGTGCAAGGGCCTGGGGGGAGCCCCAGCTCCAAGGGATCCAGTGAACAAACATCTTGTTCGGTGTGCTCAGCTGGAAAACGCTGAGTCCCCTTTGGGTTAAACATGGCCTCTGTCAGGGCAGGTAGGAGCCTGCTCTGATCCCAGCTTTGCCTGCTTTGAAAGGTGGTGGCCTTGAAGTTCATCCCCAAGGTGGGGCGGTCTGAGAAGGAGCTGAAGAACCTGCAGCGGGAAATTGAGATTATGAGAGGCCTCCGTCACCCCAACATCATCCAGATGCTCGACAGCTTCGAGACCAACAAGGAGGTGAAGGGGACTACTTGGGACAGATGCTTTTGCTTGACTGGGGCAGGGGGACAAGGCCTGGCCCCTGCTGTCCTCGGGACCTCTTTCTCAGGAGATGCTAGTGACACCCTCCCAGTGCCTGGTCACTGTTTTTCAGAGCACTCCAGTATTTGCTGCTTGGGAAGCCAGCACCTATCTGGGCTGTGTGGGGTGCACTAGGTCATATGCAGAGGTGAAGGAACTGGGCAGGGGATGTGTGATGCAAGAGGGGTGGTTTGGGATCACAAGGTGAGCGTGACTTTTCAGTCACCTCATCAGTCTCTAAAGAGACTGACTTTTCACTGATTTAAACTCTCACAGAGAGAGTATGGTAAAAAAAGGACAGAAGACTGTGCTATGGGACATGGGAGCATGAAATAAAGTAACTGGGCAGCAGATTCAAAACAAGCTCAAGGGACTGATTGTACTCATTGGGCTTGGAAGTACCATCCTGGGCTTGTCCTGTCCTTCCCTCTTCCCTGGTTTCTGCCAGGTGTCCGAGATAAGGACAGACACAAGTCCCCTGGCTAACGGCCAGGCCCTTGCTGCAGTGCAGCCACGGGGCTTTCTCCCTTCCCAGGTCCCAGCCGAAGCTGATGGGCTGTGCATGAGGACACCCCAGCACCTCCCTCAGATTTCCTACCCTGCTCTGTCCCGGTCCCTCGGGCATGGTGGGGATGTGGCTGGGTGAGTGTCTGATCTCACCATACTGCTCTTCTCTCCAGGTGGTGGTGGTCACTGACTATGCAGAAGGGGAGCTCTTCCAGATCCTGGAGGATGATGGGAGTTTGCCCGAGGACCAGGTGACTGTCATGGTGGTGGCCAGGCAGTGTTTATGGCAGGATGGAGAGAACAGGATTTGTCTGGCTGCAGACAGGAGGTCTCTGCTGTGGGCCAGGAGGCATTGGGAAGGGGAGCATACCTCCAGGGCTTTACCTGGCAGAGCTTCTGAAGGGGATGGAGAGGGGCCAAGTTGCACTGGGGGACAGTGGGGTCCAGCAGGGACCTCAGTTTCCCTGTTACCTCTCAAGGACCACATCACCAGGCTGCTGCCTCAGCCATCAGCCTACTCCAAGGAACTGCTGGCCCATGGCTGGGGCTGGTTCCTGCCACAGGGCGAGGGGAGGAGTGGAGGTACTGGGGGAGCCAGGCCATAAGGGACCCCATGGTTGCTCCAGCTGGTGGCACCATGGGACACAGGCTGAGGCTTCTGTATCTCCGGCAGGTCCAGACCATAGCTGCCCAACTGGTTTCTGCTCTCTATTACCTGCACTCCCAGCGCATCCTGCACCGTGACATGAAACCCCAGAACATCCTGCTGGGCAAAGATGGTGTCGTCAAGCTCTGTGACTTTGGGTGGGTGCTGGAGGCCAGCTTGAGTGGGACACTTGGGCTTGGGGCAGCCAAGGGGTGTCCTGGGTGCTGTAGAGGAGGAGTGGGGAGTGTGGAAGGGGACCTGGATTCTTTACTTATTTAGAAGTTGAGCGGGGATGGGGGATTTTGTACTCCAGAGGGGAGAGGTGTTAGTAAACTTGTAGGGATCTCCCTGGGAGCTGCAGTGGATGTTTCAGCCTGAACCGGCCACCTGTGCTTTGCTCTGAGCAGGTTTGCCCGTGCCATGAGCATCCACACCATGGTGCTGACCTCCGTCAAGGGCACCCCACTGTACATGTCCCCTGAGCTGGTGGAGGAGCGGCCGTATGACCACACAGCAGACCTGTGGTCTGTGGGCTGCATCCTGTATGAGCTATTCGTGGGCACCCCTCCCTTCTACACCAGCAGCATCTTCCAGCTCGTTAACCTCATCGTCAAGGACCCCGTCAAATGGCCCGTGGACATAAGCCCAGTCTTCAAGGTAAGGGCAAAGGCCCTGTCTGTGGGGTGAGATCGTTAATGTGGCAGCAGCTTTGGCCTCACCTCCTGCCCTGGGGGGTTACTCTTAGGTTTTATGTTCCCTAACAGGGATTTCAGAACACAGAGAAGGGATGAGAGCTGGGCCTCCTGGGAGGGGGACCCTTATCACTGCTCTCCAGTGATTTACTGGGCTGGGAAGGGAAGTGTTTTCCCATCTGCCCTAAGCACTAGAGTCGCTCCTTTCCCAGAGGCAGGCAGGGAATGCAGGCCTCCTGGGTGCCCTCACTGGGGGAGACTGGTGGGTACATATGCTCACCGGTGGGTGCTGAGCATGTGTCAGTGACCCTGGTGCTGGGCTGTCCTGTAGAGCTTCCTGCAGGGACTACTAATGAAGGACCCCCGCCAGCGCCTGTCATGGCCAGAGCTGCTCTCTCACCCCTTCATTGCTGGACGTGTAACTGGTGAGTACCAGCTCTTTTTCCAGCACTGGCCATCTTCAATTCCTCTTCCTACTGCCTGGAGGCTGGGGGGACCTCCCTGCCCTGCTATTTTTACCACCCTGGTCTTTGCCTCCCTCCTCTCAGCTTTCTCCAAGTACTGACCCCTAGCTCCTGCCCTGCACTTGCTCTGGGTTCCCTGAGATTCCCCTGGGATCCCAGAGCTGATCACTCTCTCTGTCCCAAAGGAGAGCTGCTGATGAGGTTCTCCTCTTGCCTCTGCAGTGATTGATGACACAGAAGAGCACGGGATCTCAAACCCCTTCACCACCAAGCTGTCCCCAGAGCTGCAGGCCCTGAAGGAGCAGCAAGCCCATTCCATGGCCCCCAGGAGTGGCCAGTCCAAGATCCTGAGAAAGGCCCAGCAGAAGATGGTTGAGGAGGCACAGAAAAAGGTGGGGGAAAATGTGGGATTCCCCTGACTGTGTTCCACAGGCAAAGGAGGGGCACTGAAATGGGACCTGGGGGGAAAGACAGAAGGTACATGGGTCAGGCTGGGGTGTCAGCCACGTACAAGGCAGGATGTGGGGTCCTCAGGTGGTGGGGTCTAGGGGACTCATCTGGCCGAGTAACCCTGCCCTGACCAAACTTCTCTGGCATCACCCAGGGGCAACTGAAGGCAGGTCATGCATCAACGAAGGACTCTGGCAAAGGATGTCCAGGGCACAGACCCAGAGCAGCTCCAGGGAAGGCGGCCCTTGGGGACAGGGAGCCACCAGCTGCCTCCAGCGAGAAGAACCCTGGTGTCCTGCAAGGAAGGAGCAGCATGGCAGAGTGGGAGTTGGAAGAGCCTCCTCCTGACCCACGGTGAGGGAGGGTTGAGGCTGGGACAGGAGGAAGAGGGGAAGGCAGGGTTGTTCACTGACTGTGCTGTTTCCTTGCCAGGGAGCACAGCATCACTCAAGACTATGAGCGGGAGTTTCCTGGAGCAGAGACCCCTCCACCGCCTGGTGCTGGCAGGGCAGAGCGTCGGGGCAGGTGCAGCATCGAGACCGTGGACCTGGAGAGTGAGGTAAGACAGTGTCTTGTGGTGAGGACAGCAGGGCCCAGTCCCCAGGGGCTGGTACAGAGACCCTGGGGCAGGCAGGGGCTGTGGCACCAGTCCTCTCTCCTCTCTGGCCAGGAGCTGGAGAGCGATGAGGAGTGGCAGCACCTGATTGAGGCCACTGAGCCCTCGGCCACGCAGCTGAGCATGCCACTGAGCCTCCTGAGGGACCCGGCCTTCCGGCACCGTGTCCAGGCCCGCCTGGCAGACTCTTCTCAGCAGGTGAGTGATGGCTGCCCCTGGCAACCACAACTGGGGACATGGATGCTGCCTTCTTCCCCAGGATTGGGTTGTGAGCACTGGGAGAGTCCTCAATCCAGGCAGCAAGAAGATCCTCTGCTTCTCCAGGAGCCAGAGCTGTCTCACACACTTAGCTTTCCATCTGCTCCCCTGCTGTCCCCTGGCCTGAATGGCTGCTGGAGGGGCCAAAACCTCTGCTGATCATGAGCTCTTAGGGCTTCTCTGTGTCCAGGTGCTGGAAGGGATGCTGGAGGGAGCCTCCCGTCTCCGCCCTGTGCTCAGTGTCATGGGCAACCTCCTGGCTACCCGGTGTGAGTCTGAGCTGCTGGACCACTTCTGCCGAGAGCTGAATGTGCCCCTGTCCCTGCTGTGTCTAGCCAAGCAGATCCTGGAGAGTGGTAGCACCAAGCAGGTGGGTGTAGGACCCCAGAGAAATCTGGGCTCCTTCCAGCCCTGCAGAGTGCTGGTGCTGAAGAGGCCCTGGTGTCCTGCTGGAGCTAGCTTACAGGGTTGGTGACTCTTCCAGGCACCCTTGAGAAGGGGGAGGTCCTGGCAGGTGGTGGTGCTGGGATGGAGGTCCTGGCAGGAGGTGGTGGTGGGATGGCCAGCCGACAATCCCCACCTGCTGTTTCTTTCTGGATCCTGCAGCAGCCCTGGTGTATCATGGTGCTGACAGACATCCTCGCGGTGACCACAGCTTATTTCAGCAGTGAATGCAGCCTGGAGAAGAGTGGGCAGAAGGACAGGTAGGGACAACCCTCTGTGCTCTCAGGTCTCTTGTGGCCATTTTGGGGACCTGTCAGTAGGTGGGAGGGTGGTGTTCATACTCTGTGGCTGGACATGTCTCTGTGGGGAAGCATCATGGACTAAGCGCTTGGTGCCGTATCGCTGTGCTCACAGAGGAGCACTTTCCGTGAGTGGGACTAGTTAAGGGGAAGGCACAGCTGAGTAGAGTCCAGTTGTGCTGCCCACTGACAGCAGCTCACAGTGCTCGTGGGTACTGCCTGCTCCACTAGCCAGGGCCATATGGGCCTGGCCAGATCCTGTCCTTACAGCCAGGGACCATGTTTCTCTGTTCTCCTCTGCCCCTGCTGCCTCCTCCAGCCTGCAGACCTTCCAGGAGAGTGCTGGCTGCTTCCTAGCCCTGCTGCCAGAGCTGCTGCCTGAGCCAGCCAACAGCAAGATGAGACTCTGCCAGCAAAGCCTCCTGGTAAGGGTGTCCCTGTCTCCCTTCTCCCCACCTTTTCCCCCAGGGACAGGAGCTGTGGGGCTGTGTGTGTGTCAGGAGGAGTGCAGGCTGAGGACCCTGCTCCCACCTGTGGGGTCTGATACATTCTTGACAGGGCAGGCTGTCTCACCCACTGGGGTTTTTTTGGGGGGATCACATGCAGAAAGGAGGTCTCTGAGGGGCACCTTCCCTGGCTGTGCCTCCATGTGTACCCCTCTCTTGCCAGCATGCAGCCACATGTGACTCTGTCCTGGTTTTTAGCTGGAACAGAGCTGGTTTTCTTTTCAGTAGTTAGAATAGTGCTGCGATTTGCTTTTCAGCCTGGGACTTGTTATGAGAGAGACACTGATAACACCAGTGTTTGCATTTTTGTTGCTGGAGGTGAAGGACTTTGTGTTCTGTTATTCTACAAGCACAAGATCTAAGGGGGTGAGGAATATTTAAATTAATAAGCTAAATTGGCATTTGAATATGCCAATGGGATATTTGATATCATATCACATCATGTCCGGTATATTAGTGAGGGTCTCTTCCTCTCTTGGCTCTCTCTGGCTTCGCTCGGGCTCTCGCTCCTCTGGGATCATTATCTGGGAAGGGTCTGGGCTTGGTCAGCGGGTGGTGAGTAGCTGCACTGGGTATCACCCATTTGCATATTCTGTTACTGTTATCATTATCCCTACTATTTTAATATTAGTATTATTTTAAGTTTCCTTTTATTTCAATTATTAAATTGTTCTTATCTCAACCTACAAGTCTCCTCACCCTTGCCCCCCAGTCCTCTCCCCTGTCCCCTGGGGGTGGAGGGGAAGTGGGTGAGCAGCTGTGTCAGCTGCTAGCCAAGGGCCAGCCCAGTGGAACTATCACAGGCTTCCACACAGTAACCTGGCTGGAGAAGACACTTGGAGGTCCCTGAAGTTTGAGCACAAGTCCTTCTCCCATCTCTGCTGTCCCCCCCACAGCTTCCTCCCCCATTGTCCTCTCTTCTCCCACCCTCAGTCTGCAGTGATGGCAACCCCTGTGTCTCCCCCAGTGCTTCACCCTGCTCTGTGAGAGCCTGGATGTGACATACCCCTGGGTCTCTGCCCCCTTCTATGCCAGCCTGCAAGAGGAGCATTTTTTTTTTCAGACTCCTTCAGGGATCCATCTCAGAGCAGCCTGCTCTGCAAGGTAGCAGCTCACCACCTTCTCCTGGGGTTTCTCCTTTCCCTCCTGCCCTTGGGCTCCCTCAGAGCACTGACTGCCATTGCAGTGCTGTTGGCTGGAGGAGGTGGCTGAAGCTTATCTGCCCAAACCCCTGCTAACCAGGGCTCTCCTCTTCTCTCCCTCAATCCCAGATCTCACCCTCCTCATGTCACAAGCCTGACTTTTCCTCTTTTGGCCTCCAGCCCTATCCTGCTGCCCCTCAGCATCCCTCCCTTAGCACATGTCTTGTGAGCTCTGTCCCTGTGCAGGTGCGGCGACGGAGGCCAGGTCAGCCCATGACCAAAGCCCACGTGTGGCAGACCTCTTCACTGCTGCATTGGCTGCTGCCCGCAGCATCCCCCTGGAAAGGAACAGCTGTCGCAAAGCCAAGCAGCAGGTCAGGCCAGATCTCCTTGCAGGGCGAGGAGCTGTGGTCCCCAGAGGGGCAGCAGCCCTTTGCAGGACGGTCTCTTTTTCAGCAGTAGAGCAGAGGGCTGGGGTCTTCCAGCTTTGGTGGCTGCAGAGCTGGTGTTTGTTGGCTGCTCCTTCCCACCTCACAGCTGAACTTCAGGACTCTGAAGTTGACTCATAAGTCAATTACGAGATCTGAACTGGGATGGGCTAGGTAAAAAACTGGGCAATGCAGAGAAAACATGAAGAATTCTTTTATGACAGTGATAGGAACTGTGGGAAATCTGAAATGGAATGGACAATAAATAAGAGGAAAAACAGAACTACAGATTTACATTTGATCCTTTAACTCTGAGTCAACAAGGAGGGAAGCAGAGGAGGAATCTCACCTTTCTCATCTCAGCTATGGGACTGTGCATTAAAGCCATGCTGGGTCATGGCAGATGGGCATCCCTTTGGGAGCACAGGCAACATGTAGGAAGCAGATGCCTTCTTTTATTAATTTGTTGCTATAATTTAACTCCTTAAGTCTGTGCAGTGCTTCAGGTGCCCAGGGTGCAAAACAGGCTGATTTCTGCAGGTTGCTCAGGAGGTAGCTGGAAAGCTTATGGAGGGAGAGAGCCAGCAGCTTGGGAGACTGCTGGGGAGACTGGAGCACCTAAGCTGCCCCTTGGATGTGCTGAAGGTAAGGCTCTGTCCATTTATCTAGCTGTGCCCAGAAGGTGCCTGGACCTTTGGTCTGGCTCCTAGCATGGGGAAGGGAGAACTGTAGGCTCAGCTCTCAGTGACTCCCATCTCCCTGGTGTCAGCTGTTGAGTAAATGAGCCCATGGCAGCCACGGGGTGTGACTGGGATGAGCCTGGTCGCTGCGTCCCTGTCCCCAGGGGCTGGTGTACATCTCTCCCCTCTGTCTTGCAGATCCTCTATGCTGTCTGCCATGCCAGCCCGAGCCTGTGCCAGCACCTGGGAAGGAGCCAACAACTGTGGGATTCCCTCATGCAGCTCTTGAAGGGTGAGGTAGGACTGACCACAGCCCCAGTGGTGGGGTAGGAGTGTGGACAAGCAGGACACATTCCTCTGAGCGCTGCTCAGATCAAGCTGCAGAACATGTTGGGAGAAGAATTTGGAGGAGCTTAGTCTGGAGAGTGCAGTGCTCCTCCAGGGCCCAGAAACATCCCCTCCTCCCCTCCCAGCCTTGCTGTCCCCTGTGACTCCTGTTCCCTTGGCAGATCCCCATGGTGGAGGTGGCCCAGGGGGCAGCCTGCGAGGCCTCACTGTATCTGCTGGCCCTGCTCACCCTGCAGCTCCAGGCCTGTCCTCCCAGGTAAGCACTCGCTTTCACTCATGGGTGAGAGAGGAACATGCCCTGCCCTGAACAGCCCTCTGTCCTGCACCCTGCCCAGAGCTGGTCTTCTGCTTCCACTGAGCCCTCCAATTTGGACACACCAGCAGAGTGCTGGGCAGTGTGGGTAGGTGCTGGAGATGGGGTGAGGACCCAGTGTGGAAGAGGAGGGGCTGTGAACCAGGGCTCACTCCTCCTGCAAGGTATTGGGGGTATTTGGATGCTGCTGCTCTGTGGGGTGCGAAGCTGTGGGAACACAGTGCCTCTCTCCTGGTCTTTGTGTTTCAGGCTTGAGGAGGTGGTTACTGTGGCTGTGGATCTCATCACCCAGTCTTCTGTTGTCTCCCTTGTGGTAGGTCTGCACACCCCGCCAGAGCCACCACTGAGAGCCCTACATCCCATTTGGATCTTACTGCTGCTCGCTGAGGGTGGGATGGGGCAGGCACAGCCTGGCTGTCCTGTGCTGGGCCACGAGATGGAAGAGTCAGCGCTGAGCAGGCAGATGGGCAAGTCCCAAAGGTGCTGAGCTCTCCCTGTCCCACAGGGTGCTGCAGCGTTCCTCCTGACACAGCTCAGTCAGCACGGGGTGGCCTTGGAGCTCAGGGGAGAAGAGATCCTACCGGTGATGAGAAATGCACTGACAGTGCCTGCTGAGGTATGAGATGGGGATGGAGGAGCAGGGGAGGCATGCTGTCACCCCACTGTGAAGGTGTGCAAAGACAGGCTCAGAAGGCTGTAGATGTGGTGCTGCTGCCCTCCAGCCTGTCCCTTACTCTCTTGCAGCTGCAGCTTC
>NW_010290962.1:0-2025 GCF_000700745.2 Antrostomus carolinensis | reverse complement strand
GCTGAAGCTCCTTGCCCAGGTACCAGTCTGCCCATCTCCCTTTGCCTGGTCCCTTCCAAAAGGTGTGGGGGCAAAAAGGCCTGAATGAGGATTGCAAATGGAGGCTGAGGCAAACCAGGAACTGGGCAGCTTTGCCTGAATTGTGCAACCTCATGAAAATCACCCAATGTCCCTGGGTTGTCTGTGGAGCTCTGGAGGGTTGATGGGAGAGTGGTGGGCAGGGAGGGGTGATTCATGGGCACATTGGAGAAAAAGAGAGGGCAGAGATGCCCTGGGACTGGCACCGTCAGCAGGCGCAGCAGGGCTGCCAGCTGCCTGGCCCATGTGCATCCAGCCCTGACCTTCCCAGGACCATGGGGCTGCCAGAGCCATGGACCAGAACAGTGGGGAGCCATGGGAGACCATGAAGCCCTCCAACATCTGCCTCCTCACTTCTAGGAGGATGTGGCTGTGGAGCAGGGCTTTGCCACCTCAGAGCTGTGGAGCGTGGTGTGGCATTGTGTTGCTGCGGTGCTTCGTGTGGGCAGCGACAGGGCAGCGCTGGAGGGAGACGCCCCAGAGGCAGATCACCCCATGGCAGAGCCAGACTGGAACCTCCTCTCCCCTCAAGGTAGGAGCTGTGGGGTGGCAGGGCATCTGCCCCAGACCCTGCTCCACATCCTGCTCTCAGACTTGCCCACGAGTCTGTCCCCATCTGCATATGGCCCAACTCCGGGGGGGCTCAGGGGGCTTTTCTTGAGGGTTGCTGTTGTCCTCTGAGGAGAGAGGGCTGGGCTGGCCCATGCTCTGTCCCGTCAGCAACAGCTCAGCTGAGCTGGCTGCGGTGGAACAAGAAAGGGTGTCTGTGCTGCAGGGAACGTTCACCCTGGCAGGTGTGACTACCATGGGTGGAGATTGTTCTGGTCTTGGGCAGGGAAGCACAGAAGCGACCCTCAAACAGCTTTGAGGCAGTACAGGCAGACAGAAGAGGAGACTGTTGAGCCTTCCCTAGCTTTGCCCCTCTGCTGCACTGTTCCCCCTGCAGGCACCCTGCTCTTCCTCAGCCTGGCCCTCTTCATCTTCACTCGTGAGTCCCATCGGTGTGTGCCTCAGCTCACCCAGTCCCACAGTGTCCTCATGGTGACGCTGAAGAGGCTGCTGTCCCCTGGCTTCCTGGCGTGCCTGGCACAGACGTGAGTTGTGGGGGAAGGCGGGGGCTGAAGCGGGTAGAGCTCAGCCGCTGAACAGGGCTTGGACACGAGCACGCAGAGGGTCAAGATGTTCCTCCCTGGCGTGGGGAATGCTCTCTGCCTCTTGCCCTGATGTTTCTCTGATCACCTCTGTCTTAAGCCTTCTCTCTCTTACAAATTCAGGCAAGCAGGAGAGGATGGGGACCCTGAGCTTGTCCCAGCTGTGGTGATCCAGGCCTGCCAGCTCCTCTGTTTCTCTTTTTCCCTGGATGTGGATGGAGACACCTTAGCTTCGGTCATGGAGGCTGTGAGAGATTCCCAGATCCCTGCCCAGCTGCTGCAGGTACCCTCTTGGCCCCGTGTTTCTCTTCCACCCCACACTGTGGAGACAGCTCTCCACATTGCAGCCCCTGATGCATGGCACCACCTCACACCATGCTGGCGGTTTCTGCCCACACAGGGATGTCACTTGGGTGCCATGAGGCCCTCGGAGCAGCTTGGCTGGCAGCTGAGCTCTGCACTGACCTGCTGGCAGCCTTCAGCCGCTGCTTGGGTTGGCCCACACGTGAGGACAGTGTGCTCAGCGTCACTCTCTCTCCTTTCTCCTTAGGTCTGCTCTTGCCATCTGCCCTTCTCATACACCAAGCTCCCCATGAGCCTCTTGTGCCACTTTGTTGTGTCTGACAAGCAGGTCATAGACCAAATGGTGAGGGAAGCTGCCGCCTCAGAGCACATCATCGCCTTCTTGACGTCTGCCTTGTTTTCAGACAGCCTCATGGTCACAACTAGCCTCCTGTCACTCTTGACTCATGTGGCCCGGGCCTGTCCGGAGCACCTGCCCTTCCTCCAGAGGATC
>NW_010290961.1:1237-1979 GCF_000700745.2 Antrostomus carolinensis | reverse complement strand
GACCTCCACCATCTCCAACCCAACCATGACCCACCATGATCTCAACCACCTCCATGACCCCAACCATCTCCACAACCTTCAACCCCACCATGACCTCAACCACCTCCATGACCTCCACCATCTCCATGACCTTCAACCCAACCCAACCCATCTCCATGACCTCCAACCTCACCATGACCTTCAACCCCACTATGACCTCCATCTTCTCCATGAATCCCAACCCAACCATGACCATCATGACCTCAACCATCTCCATGACCTCAACCATCTCCATCATCTCCAACCCCACCATGACCACCATGACCTCCATCATCTCTGTGACCTTCAACCCAACCATGACCTTCAACCATCTCCATGACCTCAACCATCTCCATCACCTCCATGACCTCAACCACCTCCATGACCTCAACCCAACCATGACCACCATGATGACCACCATGATGGACCCACCTGGAGAAGCTCTTCCCGCAATGACTACACACGTAGGGTTTGTGGACGGCGCCATCGTGAGACCGGACGTGGTAGGACATCCTGTCCTTCCTCTTGAACCCAACCCCCTCCATGACCTCAACCACCTCCATGACCTCAACCCAACCATGACCACCATGATGACCACCATGATGGACCCACCTGGAGAAGCTCTTCCCGCAATGACTACACACGTAGGGTTTGTGGACGGCGCCATCGTGAGACCGGACGTGGTAGGACATCATGTCCTTCCTCTTGGACCTCTGCTGGCAGC
>NW_010290961.1:0-749 GCF_000700745.2 Antrostomus carolinensis | reverse complement strand
AACCCCACCATGACCACCATGACCTCCATCATCTCTGTGACCTTCAACCCAACCATGACCTTCAACCATCTCCATCATCTCCACGACCTCCAACCCCACCATGATGACCACCATGATGGACCCACCTGGAGAAGCTCTTCCCGCAGTGACTACACACGTAGGGTTTGTGGACGGCGCCATCGTGAGACCGGACGTGGTAGGACATCCTGTCCTTCCTCTTGAACCTCTGCTGGCAGACGGGACACTGGTAGGGCTTCTCATCCGAGTGGGACAACTTGTGCCTGTTGAGATGGTAGACATCTCTGAAGGCTTTGCCACACATCTCACACGCGTGGTTCTTCTTCAACCTCTTGGTGGCCACCATGCTCGACGTCGTGGTTGAACCCATCGTTGACGTCCCGCCGTCGTTGGTCAACCCGGTGACGCTCAACAAGCTGATGGGTACCATGGTTGGTGGCATCTTCATCATGGTGGTGGTTGAGGAGGTGGTTGAGGTTGGGTTGGTGGTTGGGTTGGAGGTGGTGGTGGGACGGGTGGACCTCACCCCGAGGTGGGTGGCTTGGTGACGCCGGAGGTTGTAACCGTTCTTGAACTCCTTGGAGCAGAGGGAGCAGATGTAGGGACCTTTGCTCTTGGACTTCTTCACCATTGGTGGTGCTGGTGGTGGTGGTGGTGGTGGTGGGGGAGGGTCTTCTGCTGCTGACGTCATCGCTGAGGTCATGGGAGGTGGTGGTGAGGACGTAGGGATG
>NW_010290960.1:11922-16904 GCF_000700745.2 Antrostomus carolinensis | reverse complement strand
CTGGGTGAGACCCCTCAGCACCCCCCAGCACTCTGCTCCAAACCACAGCCGGGTTGAGGGCCGGTGGTTCTGGTCAGGGCACGTGAAAGCGGGTGGTGGCACAGGGAGAAGGAAGCTGGGCTGCTTGGTGGGTTTGCTTTTGCTTTTCTTTCTCGGAACTGCTGAACGCTCATTTCTTCACAACGCTGTCCCTCCCCCAGCTTCCCCAGCCCGCTGGAGAGTGGGTAGATGGAAATACCTTTCTTGGGATAAGGAATAACTGGAGTGATGGGGAACGTGGTGCGCAGCAGCCTGCTGCCTCGCTTGGCTCTCCCAGGCAGGGTGGGTGAGGAAGGCCCCATG
Source organism: Antrostomus carolinensis (assembly GCF_000700745.2). Lineage (NCBI taxonomy): Eukaryota > Metazoa > Chordata > Aves > Caprimulgiformes > Caprimulgidae > Antrostomus > Antrostomus carolinensis. Next base: position 16,562 of record NW_010290960.1, on the reverse strand, counting down.
GGCAGGAGCTCCTCTGGCAGCGTGGTGGCCCTGCCGGCTTGTCGCTCAGCCGGGCAGTGCTTGTGCGTGGATTCTCTCCTCTTGGTGAGCTCACCCCATGAACGTACAGGATGTAAGCTGGGCTGAATATCTTCACCTTCATCTGTGCTGTTTGTGTTGGACCTGTGGTCGGACTGAGATGATACTGTGTAGACCTGGATGTGCAAACTCTGGATGGCTGGAGACGACACCCATCCTTCTTCTCTGGCCAAGTTTGCTGTTGCCTGCTCTCAAAGCCAGGAGAGGCTGGAGCATCCTGTAAGCAACAGCAGCAGGGATGTGGCTTGAGCCGTGCTCTGAAAACACCCTCCGAGGTGTTTGGGTGGATGGAGGGCACCTTCCCCCCCCCCTCTTTTTTTTCTGCAATATCCTATTTATAAAACAGAGGGAGCTGCTGTGCTTTTCTGACCACCTGGTTGGAGCGAGCTGGTGAGGGGACAGGAGGTCCAGCAGTCCAAGGGCAGGGTGGGCTGCAGGGGTCCCAACATCCCTTCCTCCTAGGCCTGCACGTGGAACGAGGCAGGTGAGTTGGGTCCCCTCAGAGAAGAGGGCAGGTGTCGTGCTGGGCTGGGTGGGAGCTGAGGTGAGTCTCCAGCCTGGGGAAGAAAGAAGCCAGGCCCAGGGATGCAGCTGATCACGCTGCAGCCTGAAGCAAGTTGCCCACCAGAAATGCAAGCTGCTGGGAGTCTAGGCTGAGGAGCATTGCTGCTTCTCCCTGGGCACCAGAACGTGATGTCTTCAGCCTGGGCTGGTTGGAACAGAGGTCCCATCTTGGATGGCAGTTGGTGGAGGTGCAGGGTTTCCCAGTCCTGCAAGAGGGGAGCATCAGCACAGACTCTGGGGTACATGCTGAGATGGCTTAGTCTTCCTTCAGCAGGGAAGCAGCCCACCATGCAGAGGGTGTCCACAGCACCTCTGCCTCCTGTTCCCCCACCCTGTTAGTCAGGCCCTGCTCCATAAGGAAGCAATTATTTTGTGCCCCCCCGAGCCCCTCCCTAAGCCTGCACAGGACACTTGTGCTTGGTATGGAAACGCGACAGATTTTCCATATTCCGCTTTGCCCCGTGATGTTTAAAAACGTACGTGATGGCCTCTTCCAAATGCTGCAGACTTGGCTGGCACTCAAGCAATAACAGGCTGTGTGACACCAGGGGCATGAAATATCGTACCAATAGCCAGAGGGGGGGGGGTGGAAATGAGATGTCAAAGTGCAGCGTGTTTCCGGCCCCGTTGTCGTGAGCCATCCTCTACGCGATGTGAGAGATCTTTCAAAGCCGGCCAAATGTTGTCATCTCTAAATACCATTTTAAATATTCATCCAGACTGTTTTCAACATCTGTGCCCGGCATGTTGTGAAAAGGCAACAAGGGACGTTATGGAAACCAGATCACTTTATTCCCATATGGAGTGGAAAGGGGTTGAAGAGATGAGGACCTCTGGGCCAGGACTGCGTGAGTCCTGTACATCCGCTGGGAGCAGAGGGAGGAAAACCCTCTGTGCGCTGAGGGATGCGCCCAGGAGCACACAACAGAGCCGAGCGCCGTGGCAGGAGAGTGCAAAGGAGTTCAGGGAGCTGGAGTGGGCTTAGAGTTGGGTAAGGCAACAAGTCGAGCAGTAGCAGAGGTAGGTACCCTAATAAATAGGGTAGCATCGAGGCAGCCATACTTTCTGCTCCTCGAAGGCCAGGAGCTCCAGATGCCTCCTTGAGCCACTGTGTTGGGAGCATGAGGAGATCTTCAGCTTGTGCTCTCTGGGGTATGCAAGAGAGTGTTGCAGCAAAACAGATTCAGCTCCTCAGCATGTGGGTGATCCATGCCTAAATCTCCCATCCCAGGAGCAGGACCATATCTACCCAGGGCTGTTGGTGAGCAGAGCGGGCACGGGGGACTCAGCAGGGCGCCTGTGCTGGATGTTGGTCACTCCTTCCCCGGGTCAGCTTGGCTTATGAGTTACTGAGGCGGGTGAGCAGGGGTGTGTTCAGGCATCCAGCCTTTGACAGCTCCGTGCACATGGCTGAGTAGCCTGGGGACTGTTTGCTTCGTGGTGGATTTTTTTTTTTTTTGGTTGTTTTCGATAACCTAGGAAATCTGGACTCCGTTTCTGTCTTTTGTAACATCAGGCTGCAAGTAATTCAAGCCAGGCCAGATTCTGACCACAGGTATGCCAGTGTAAATTTGAATGGAGTCGCTTACGTCTTGGTTTGGCCCGATGTGAATGGAGTTACTTCTGGCTGATGCCAAAGGGGCTGAGGTCAGAATCTGGCCCATCCTTTCCTGCGTGCAGTGTAATTTGTACGCGTCTCCTGGCACCGCTGGGGTATCGTATGGCTTGTGTAATGCTGGCTCCAGCCTGCCAGAGTGCATTGCAATATCTATCTCCGGGAGCGCCCGCTGCGGGAAGACGCTGCCCTGGAATCGCCCACGTGAGCTGCGCGGACTGCGGGGAGCAGGGGCTGAAAGCCCGAGTGGGTGTGCAGAGCGGTTGGCTCTGCGGATGTGGGTCTGTACGCGCTTGGAAGCTTCTGATATTTAAATATCAGAAAAGAGGAGGGAGCTTGTAAAGAAAAGTGAGGCACCTCTTTGGTGCCATTAGCCGCGTCCCAAGTGGGCACCAGTAGCTCCATTAGCAGCCGGGAAGGCGATTAGCACTGCCCGCCGCACTGCATCCCTCCAGCCTCTCCCCACCACCTCTGCTCCCTCCCACCGGAAAGCCAAGCCTGGTCCCAGTGCCTTGGCTGCGTGGGGTTTTTCCTTTCATTTTAAATACTTTTCAGTTGTGTTTTTTTTGTCCCAGTGACACATGGAATGATTTATCCATGGCTGGAGCACAGTTTGGTCCTGATGCATTCTGCTTTTTGGGTGGGGGTACAAAGCATCCCCTGGCTGGCATGGGTGGCAGTGGGTGAGGGACTGGTGCCTGCAGAGGGGAGGGAGGGAGGCATTGCGGACCTGGGGACCCCAACAGCTCCTTGGGATGGGTCCTATTCATGGGACTGGGGCTGATCTGCAGGGGGTTGCTTCTGCAGCACGTGTGACAAGGGAGCGGGGATGTCCTCGTTAGAAAGGGCCTCTAACGAGGTGGGAATGTGCAAGGTCTGGTAGCAGATACATCCTGGTTAAGGGACACGATCTGGTCGGTCATGCCCAATCACAGCTTCTCTGACCACATAATTCTTCTTTCTGCTTTGGGTCCCCTCCTGTCCCCATAGTGACCTCCTGCTCAGAGGGCACCTGAGCAACTGGTGGGCTTTACTGGGGATGGCACAGCTCAGGGATGAGCGGTCCTTGTGGATCAGCCCTATCCGAGCACTTTGGATCTAGTTGCTGGATCCCCTCATGTACTCAGGTCCTTTGGTCCTTGCCCAGGGTTCCTCTGCCCACTGCTCCGCGGCTGTGCCATGCCATGAGGAGCCTTTTGGTGCTCCAAGCAGGTGAGTGACTCCGTCCCTGCCTTGTCCCTGTGCACGGGGTGATGCAGCACCTCATGGAGACCAGGCATCCCCATCCCAACTGACTCTGAGTAAGGCCACGTGCTTTCCTCAGGGGCTGTGAGCACCCCTCTCACTGTGCTGCCCTGGACCAGAGGAGAAACCCATCCTGCTGCACCATGCTAGCAGCATCAGAGAGGACCCAGGGCAGTGGCACAGGTCCCTGGCAGGAGAGAAGCACCATTTCCCTGCCATCCCTCTGAGCTTTCCCCTTCCCCTCCCCGGCATTGCTGGCTGCTCGGCTTCAGCCATTGCTGGCCTCTAAACCCCCATTTTTGGTGGCAGGGCTGCAGCAGAGCACTGCTTGGGCCACTCACATCTTCCCCCTCTGCTTTAATTAGAGAAGGCTGCTCCCGTGCCACAAAGGTCCCAGGATCAAATCTGGCTAATAACCCCCTTCCCTCCCCTCCCCTCCCCGTGTTGTTCCACTTAATCCTGTAATTACTTCTGCAAAGCTGCCACTGCCCCGGGTCTGCTGGGCGGTGACCCTGGGCCTGCTGTAGGCACCAGCATCCAGATTTGGGGAAGTTTTGCTCTCTTTACCCTGGCTCACCAGCTGCACCTGCCTCACGCATTCAATTTTGGGGACCAAGCACCCGCCCGATGGGTGGGCACTGGGAGACCTGGAGCTCTGGGTGTACATCTGCACCCGGCATCGCTCTCAGCAGCACTGCTGCCCAGGAAGGTGATGGGAAGGGGAACCCACGGCGGGCTGGAGCATCGCCCTGAAGAGCTTCATGCAAGACTGGGAAAGGCCGCTGGTCGCCTTGGGAAGTGTGTTGCTGTAGGGAGAAGGGGTGTGGAGGCGTTGGATGCGGTAGCTCATTTTTTTTAAAGCACTTCTGAAGCGCTACGGCGGCGTTACTTCCTTCCAAACCTCACGGCTGTTAGCATTCCCTGAGCAGAGGAGTGAGGAAATCGCCCACCTCAAAAATGCAGCCGCTTCTGGGGAGGAGTCAGGAGGGCGGCTGGTTCCTCGGGAAGGGTGAGCCCTGCTGCCACATCCCCCCAGCCCATGGGTGCTGGTGTTGGCCAGGAGCTAGTGGCTACCCGAGAGCCTCTCTGGAGACGCTTTTGGGATGCTGTCCCTGGGAGGTGCACCCCAACCCTTGTG
>NW_010290960.1:11208-11852 GCF_000700745.2 Antrostomus carolinensis | reverse complement strand
CTGAGCTGGATTCAGCACCAAGGGGCTCATCCCATCACTCCCTGCTTAGTCAGCAGCGTCTCCATTTGATCTGAACTGGGGGCAGTGAAGATGGGAAGTGGAAAGGGGGGGCAGATGGGGGCCAGGGAGAGAGATACCCACTCCTGGGCCTCTCTGGCAGCTTGCCGGCAGTCCCAGGGTCACGCTGAATATGCATAAAAGGGAGCAGATTGCAGCTTGCCCTCCTCTCCGATACGGAGGTGAGGCCCGCGGAGACCATTTGCCCCAGCTCTCTTTCAGCGGGATAATGGGGTGAGCCGAGCGCGGAGCGTGCGTGCCTGTGTGTGGTCTCGCGGATGATAATGATTTCCATTCATGCCCTGCCTCTGCAGTGCCGATGCGCCGCTGGGTGAGCGTTGGCTCCTGCGTGGCTGCTCCCCGGCAGGAGCAGAGCCTCCAAAAGTTGAGCACTGAATCTCTGGGGCTCATGCCTTGGTACGACGGGAGGGAGGGACAGAGTTTCCCATGGGAGCAGGGAGGGCGGACAGGAGGTGTTTGTGCCCCAAAAGCAGCGGTAACCCTGGGTCAGGTCCCAGCCCTGCTCATACCACCTTCACCTCTGGGCTTTCCTCTTGCTGCTGCTGGTGCTCTCTCTCCCCTGGGCA
>NW_010290960.1:7602-11180 GCF_000700745.2 Antrostomus carolinensis | reverse complement strand
TCAAACAGGGAATTAAAAGGCCTGGCACACCCGAGCGTGGCTCTACTCGTGTTCCCTTGCTGCCACGTAGCAGAGAGAGGTGGTGGGTGGAGGAGACTTCTCCTCAGCAGGGATCAGCGGGTGCCTTGTTTGATGCACCCCGCGTCGCCCTGGGGTGGATGGATGCAGCTGCTGAGGCATCTCCAGGGGCTTCTCCTCTCTCCTCCCAGTGCAGAGGTCTTCCCATGGGGCTGTCCCTGTACTACGTGCTGCCCAGGAGCTGGTGGGATGGGAGGTGGTGGTGGTGGCTGCACCCTGCTCAGTCCCCTCTGTGTGGTGTGTGGTGGGATGGGGATGATGGGGGAGCTGGCAGCATCACAGGACCCAGGAGGCTGTGCTGGCCTGGCAGGTACGTGCGTGACCAGGTCTCACCAGGCACTGCAGGGGGGCCCATCAGTGTTTTGCAGCCCACTGTGCTGGGTGAGATGGGTGTGAGCACAGGAGCAGGGCTCTGCCTGTGGCTGGCAGGGGCTCTGGATCGCTGCCCACTGCTCAGCACCAGGCAGGTGCTGGGGATGGTCCCCTCAGGATTGCATTGAGGTCTTTGCTCAACAGTTCCTGGACAGGCAGACACTGGGGAGCCTGCAGCAGCCACAGCTTCACCTCCTGCCCAGGAGGCAGCTGTCTGCAGTGGGGCCCGGGTCCTGGCAGAGCCCTGTGTGCTGCCCGCAGCGGAGGATGCTCTCCTTAGCCCAGGGCAGGGTGATTCCTCTGCTGCTGTGACTGCTACAGCCCTGCTGCTCCCCTCTCCACTCCCACAACCCCCTCCCCCTGCTGCACCCCTCAAGTAGGGGGTTCCTCGTGCTCTGGGGATGGTGTAGCTGTCTGCAGTGGGGCCCGGGTCCTGGCAGAGCCCTGTGTGCTGCCCGCAGCGGAGGATGCTCTCCTTAGCCCAGGGCAGGGTGATTCCTCTGCTGCTGTGACTGCTACAGCCCTGCTGCTCCCCTCTCCACTCCCACAACCCCCTCCCCCTGCTGCACCCCTCAAGTAGGGGGTTCCTCGTGCTCTGGGGATGGTGTCCCTTGTCTTGTGCCTACTGGCTGCCCCGCCACCCAGCCAGCGGCCCCCCCTGCCCCCCGCCCCGAGAGGCCCCGCAGCACTGCTGGATAGCGGGGGATGCCCTGCTGGGGCAATGCAGAGACCACCAAGGGAAATGCTGATTTTTCAGCAGTGAGCATCTCCTTTTCCATCAGCAGAGGATTAAGCAGAGTGGAAGCAACACGGAGGTGGCAAAGTCAGGATTTGTCCTGGAGGAGATGTCCAGGGATGGGTTGAGACCTCTGTCCCTGCTCCTGGCACGGTGGGCACAGGCTTGGCGCCGGCTGCCCAGCTGAGCGTGGCTGGGAAGGGAGGAGCTTCCCCCGTTAGCGAGTTGGCAGCCCCAAGAGAGGCAGGTTTCTTCCACAGCCACAGCTCCTTTTTTTTGCAAAAGGGAAAAAACAACAACAAAAATAAATCCTGGAACATTTGAAATGTGCCGTCCCCTGCCAGCATCCTTTGGCTGCCCAGGCAGGAGTGGTGCTGGGGGCTGTAGATGGGGAGCAGAGCATCTGCTGTGCTGGGTCGTGCTGCTGGCACAAAGCTTCCTTCCCGAGAGTGAAGCGCAAAACCCTAGTCATCCTGTAAGGATGTACTAGTGGGAGAGGGGAGGCATCCCCTCCCCCTGCCCTGGCTGTGGCATGGGCTGGTAGAGCCCAGAGAAGCCGGCTTGGTGACCAGGGTGGGCAGCGCTCAGCACGGCCCCTCCAGCCAAGCACTGGGGTGGCTGATGCCACCCACCCAGCCGGGCAGCTCGGGGGTCTGCCGTCAGCTGCAGCACTTGGGGCCATTCTCTGGTGAATGTGTGAGCTGTGGGCACTCGCATGATGCCAAGGATGGGGCATGGCCGATCTGCGTCTTGTGGGATGCTCCTGCCAGTGGGAGAGGACGTGACCTCCAGTACCTCTTCCACCCTCCAAGCCAGGGGTGTGGGAGATGAGCCTTTTCCCCTGGGAGCCACCCACCATTCCCTGGCCCTGTGCTGTGGCTGCTGGGGGAGGAGCCCAGCCAGGCCCTGCATTTGGTCCTTGCCTTTCCCTCTGTTAACAGACAGTCCAGCCCCAGACCTGGGATTTCTTAGAGGTGAGGCCAGAATTACCTCCTTTTGCCAGTGGGAATACTCGGGTCGTGTGGTGATGCCATTTGGAGGAGATCCAGCCCCTGGCTTGGAGAAGCCACCGTGCCTATGGCCAGTGGGATGCTGCTGGGGCTGTGGCATGGCAGGGAAAGTGGTGCTGGACCCAAGAGCCCCAGGATTTCATCCTGGTGAGCTCCTGCCTGTTGCAAAATGTCCCTGCAAGGTCTTTTTGCTGCTGCTCCTTTCCCCTGTGCTGACGGGAGCTGTTTTGGGCTGCAGTTGGATAACTTGGGGTTTGCAGCTACTGTCACAGCTGAAAGGTCTCCCCAGCTCCTCCTGCCACCTCTCCTTGGCAGCTGTGTGGTGGTGGTGGTCTCCAAGGTGTGTGTGACAGTGGGGCCACTGGTAGGTGTGAACGTTCCTGTTGCCCCTGACGCAGTTCAGAAGAGACCAGGGAAGGGCTGGACCCTGATTTGAACCTCCTCCTTACAAAGCTCAGCTCCTTCTGCCATTTCCCATGGTATTTTGCTCCTGCTGACGAGCAACGAGGGATTGCTGTGGATAAGGCAGCACAAAGTAATCGCCTCCCTGCCCTGCTCCCAGGATGTTGCATCAGGAGATGTGGGGTGGGATGGTGTGCATGGATCAAAGGCCAGACATGGGGGTGTTCTGCACCCCTTACCAACCTCCCTGCATGGGCAGTGCCGTGGCCATGCCATGCCAAACTGCTCCAGTGGGTCTGCCAGCGCCATTCACTCTCTTTGTTCTCTCCCCAGGGAGGAGCTGCTTCCCTCACCCCAGGAGGATGGAGGTCCTGCAGCTCCTGCGCCTGCTCCTCACCACAGCCATGCTGGGCCTCTCCCAGACAGTGAACCCTTTTGTAGCCCAGCAGACCCCCCCAGACCCTTGCTATGATGAGAGCGGCGCTCCTCGCCGCTGCATCCCCGAATTTGTCAACGCTGCCTTTGGGAAGGAGGTTCAAGCCTCCAGCACCTGTGGAAAGCCCCCAACGCGGCACTGCAATGCCTCAGACCCCCGCCGAGGCCCCCCGCCGAGCCCCCCCCCCTGCCTACCTGACTGACCTCAACACCGCCTCCAACATGACGTGTTGGCGCTCGGAGACCCTCTACCACTCGCCCCAGAACGTCACCCTCACCCTCTCCCTTGGCAAGAAGTTCGAGGTTGTCTATGTCAGCCTCCAGTTCTGCTCACCCCGGCCTGAGTCCACCGCCATCCTCAAATCCATGGACTACGGCAAGACCTGGGTGCCGTACCAGTACTACTCCTCCCAGTGCCGTAAGATCTACGGCAAGCCCAGCAAAGCCACTGTCACCAAACAGAACGAGCAGGAGGCCCTCTGCACCGACGGCCTCACCGACCTCTACCCCCTGACCGGCGGGCCTATCCCCTCCCCCCCCCCTGA
>NW_010290960.1:4142-7576 GCF_000700745.2 Antrostomus carolinensis | reverse complement strand
ACAGCCCCGTGCTCCAGGACTGGGTGACGGCCACTGACATCCGTGTGGTCTTCAGCCGCCCACATCTCTTCCGTGACCTGGGAGGCCGGGATGCTGGCGAGGAGGACGGGGGCACCAGCTCGACCCCCTATTATTACGCGGTGGGGGAGCTGCAGGTTGGCGGGCGCTGCAAATGCAACGGGCATGCGGCACGCTGCGTGAAGGACAAGGAGCAGAAGCTGGTGTGTGACTGCAAGCACAACACAGAGGGTCCCGAGTGTGACCGCTGCAAGCCCTTCCACTACGATCGACCCTGGCAGCGGGCCAGCGCCCGCGAGGCCAACGAGTGTCTGGGTAAGTGATTTTAAAATATTTTTACTTTTTCCAGTGCTGAAACCCTAAAATGGGTCATTGGGGGAAGAAGTGATGGGTGCTGAGCTGAAGCAATGGAGTGTGCTTGTCTGGTGATGCTGGGGAGCATCCCCCTTGCTTTAGGGCTGGGAATCACAGAATCACAGGATGTCAGGGATTAGAAGGGACCTTGAATATTCATCCAGTCCAATCCCCCTGCCGGAGCAGGAACCTAAATGAGATCACACAGAAAGGTGTCCAGGTGGGTTTTGAATGTCTCCAGAGAAGGAGATTCCACACCCTCCCTGGGCAGCCTGTCCCAGGGCTCCGTCACCCTCACTGTAAAGAAGTTTCTTCTCAAGTTTAAGCAGAACCTCCTGTGTTCCAGCTCACACCCATTGCCCCTTGTCCTACCATTGGGCATCACTGAGAAGAGCCTGGCTCCATCCTCATGATATTCGCTCTTAACATATTTATAAACATTAATGAGGTCTTCCCTCAGTCTCCTCTTCTCCAAGCTAAAGAGCCCCAGCTCCCTCAGCCTTTCCTCAGCAGGGAGATGCTCCACTCCCTTCATCATCTTGGTGGGAAAGGCTCAAGCAACTGCTCTGTCTCTTTGGCCAAGAGCCAAAGCACCAAAACCTTCCAAAAAATCACCGGTGTCTTCCAACTCGCCAGTAAACCTCAGTGTGGGATGCAGGATGCCTGGCTGGAGGTGTTTCCCTTGGGCAGCAAACTAGGTGTCCCTGGGGTGGGCAGGGGGATCGTGGCAATCCCCTGCGAGATGTGCTTTGGGACAGGGAGCAGGCAACAAAGCCTGGCAGGGATTAAGGAAATACCTGAAAGACCCCAATTCAACATTTAACATGTGTGTTCAGTCTGACATGGTGCTTTGCGTGGTGGCTTTAGCTTGTCTGTCCTTGCAAAGGTTTCCATGAGTTAAAAACACTGTTATTAAAATGAAACCTTTCTAAAACATCAAACTGGCATTGCTTGGCTGTCCTGCTTGTCAATCTTTATGAGCTGGTGGTGGAGGTTTTTGCCTTTTGTCCTGATTTGGAATGGGATTGGGGGATGCCAGAGCCCTGTGAAGGTCTGGGAGAGGGAGGAACAGCCTCTTGCTCCTCCTGGACCACAGCCTGGGTCCCAGGGGGTAGGAGGAGGATGGAGACAAGGGAAAGCCATACCATTAATCAGCCCCTGAAAGGCTCAGTGGATGTGCCAGAGGTCAGAGGGACTTGTTAGTATTTGTGATCGATGCCTTGTTGAGATCCCAGCTGTCGGCTTAAATATATAGATGTTACAGTGGATTTCTTCTGAGAATGGCTAAAAAGGCAGTGGTTTCAAAGCAAGTGCCGGAGCTGATGCTTTAAACCACCTCACATCCTGTGGGAATGTGTCAGCCCTTGCATTTCCCACTTGTTTCAGAAAGATGAGTTCTGGAGCAAAGCTCAGAACAGAAAAACCAACCCTCAGCTCCGCACCCTGCCCATGGCTGCTGCCTCCAGCTGCCGGAGGGATCAGGCTGGTGGGTGAACCCATAGAAACCCCCTGGGATCAAAGGAGGACCCTGACTCGATGGTGGTACCCCATGCTGCATTTGCCTCATCACTAGAATCCTCCGGTAAAGCGTGATGGCAGCAGAGGTGGTTCTGCCGGCACAAAAGGGGTTAAACTGGAGAAGGCTCAATTTGGGGAGCATCTGCAGATCCCCTGTCTATCTTGTCCATCACAGGGTGAGGGTCCTGCTCCTGAGCATCCCTGCCCCCAGCTGCGTCACCCTTTTGGCAGATGGGGCTGGAAAGATAAATGAGGGAGGGAAGAGGAGGTGGAGGCACAGCGTGGTCTCCTCAAGCTCTCCCCTGACAAGCCCCGTGCACAAAGACCCTTCCCCAAGCTGCGTGTGAAAGTAGTTTTTCCTGTTGATTCGCTCCCCTTCTTTCTCCCTTTCCCCTCTTGGGCTTTGTGCCCTCTCTGAAGGGACGTGAAAGAGCTTCTCCATCACCCGCCTCCGAAGGGCTTAGCGGCTGAAAGCTGGATTAGCTCCCCGAGCCTTCCCCTCTGAGCCTTTCAACAATGACATCTCCCCAGCCAGCACGAACAGACGCAGCAATTAGCGCCAATTAAAAGGAGAGGCCGCCCGGGAAGTTCCCTTTGCTCAGCCTGGGGGCTGCGGGGTCTCCGTCCTGCGGCCGGGCAACAGTGTTGCTGGCTCGTGGGGGTGGATGATAGTGGTGGTGGATGATCGTGCGTGGCTGGGGAGGGGTGAGGAAGAGGAAGGTGGATGGATGCAGGAGCTTGGCGGCCCAGTGCCAACTGAGGGGTAGGGTTGAAGGGCTGCAACACCCTGAAGGCGGATCCTGATTGAGCCATGGGATTGGTACAGCTTCAGGTGGTGTTGGGATGTCACCTCTTGCCTCTGAGCTCCCCAGAGCCCTGCGTGCAGGTTTGTCTCCCTCCAGTGCATGAGAGCCTGCTCCAGCGTGGGGACAAATTGATGCCCTGCACCATGTCACTGTGCTGGGATGCCCATCCATGTAGCTGGAGGTGAAGACAAACTTTTCTTATTTCACAAGAATTTCTGCCTCTGGCTGGTGCAGTGAAATGCAGAGGAGAAATAGCCCAGTGACACCTGAGGTTTGAGCATCGACACAGGGTGTGACCCCACCATGGCTGCTGTAGGGTGACGGTGGCGTTCACGGGGACATCACCATGCTGCGGTGCTATGGGGGCTCAGCGTGACTTTGGCAAGCAGGCAGGTTTGGGGATGTCACAGCCAGGACGGCGACAGCGGATTTGCCACGCTGCTGGCTTGGCAAGAGGGCACAGTGCCAGCTCTGTGCTGCAGGGTGCATGGCCCCGTGCCTGCTGGTTAGAGAGTGGTGCCATCAGCCCACAGGCACTGGGTGTTCTCCCAGTACCCTAAAAGGTCTGTGTCCTGCGGGAAGCTTGCAGTGCCAATATTGGGATGCTCTGTGTAACCTGTCCAAAACAGGGGAAATAGGGACAGGAAAGAGAGACATGTCCCCATCCCTGTGTCCCCTCAGCTTTTAGCCTGGGTCAGGCTCAGTGAAGGATACTCCTGGCAGAGCGGTTGGCGGGAG
>NW_010290960.1:3787-4022 GCF_000700745.2 Antrostomus carolinensis | reverse complement strand
CCCACGGCAGGCTGTCCCCAAAACCCCCGGCCTGGGGAAGGGGGGAAGCGGATTAGCACAAGGCAGCCACTGGAAGTAATTGATGCACTCACTGGTAATGCGGGAGCTCTTGTTCCCTTTGTGGCTGCCGCGGCAGGAGCGCTCCCCGGAGCAGCGGGATAATGCACGGGGCTCGCTTTGATCCGGGGGGCTCGGCGGGGGAGGGGCTGGGCTCTCCCGGGAAAACCCCGCCCGC
>NW_010290960.1:1420-3706 GCF_000700745.2 Antrostomus carolinensis | reverse complement strand
TCCCCAGAGCAGGGATTTAGAGGATCCCATGTGCTTCCCCCGTGTCCTCTGCCCTTTCTGTACATCTGCTTTCTTTTTCGATCTCAGCGCTTCCTATGCAGAAATGACCTCAGAAATCCCCCAGTGAGCTGGCCTGGGCTGTTTTACCCCGAGGAGCAGGATCTGTGCTGCCATGACCTCTTGGCAGTCACACCTGCAGCCCTTTCCCTGGCCGCATCCCTGGCAGCGGGGTGCTCCTCACCCTCACCCCAGCAGATGTACTGGAAACCAGTGGGTTCCCAGCAGCACCAGCCATGGTACTTCCCCGGGGAGAGCAGGGGGGAGTGGTTCAGGACAGGTGATGGGTTTTGGAGATGGGCAAGTAGGCAGCATCCACCTGCCTGGGCACCTGCTGGGGTGCAAGGGGGAGGCAACCACCGCAATGGAGGGGATCAACACTTGTCTGACCATCCCGAGTCCTGCTCCTCCCAGGATGGGGCTGGAGTGTCTCAGCCTTGTCCCTCACACTCCTGTTCTCAGCTCACAGCCTCTCGTGGAGGTCTCTCTGCTTCTGCTTCTCCTCTTGTTTTTGGGCAGTAGAGGTGTGAGCCCCATCCCCTCTCTCCAAACACCTCCCCCAAGATGAAGGGGCAGGGCAGATAGGAGGGAAAGGGCTTTTCTGGTCTCAGTTCCCATCCCTGGGGTGGAGGTGCAGCCCCATCCTGCCCCACCATCCTGGCCGGGCTCTCCTCCAGCCAAAGCAGGGGCGTAGCTCGAATCTGCTGCGGGTTGGCAGCAGCGGCCGGTCTAGGGTTTCGCTGAGCCGGCTGCCTTCGCTAATTATTCCCAGGGAACTTGTAGGGTCGGCAAGTCCCACTCATGCCTCACAGGCTCCATCACCTGCCATGCCTGTGCCCCAGCGCACAGCACTGCCTGTCCCGTGCCCCAAACCCCCTCATCCCATTGTCCTGGGCTGCTCCATCCACAGCAGCCCAGAGGAGAAGAGGTTTTGGGGTGGCCAGGGCCTGGGCAGGGGTTCAAACACCATCAAAAGAGGAACAGAAGGTTGGTCCATTGCAAGGTGTCGACATTTAATTAGTCTATTATTGCAAATTATTAGATCTTGTGATTGTTTAATTGATCATATGATTGTTTAATTGGGCATACTGTACAAGGGCGGAAGCGAGCTACCACATAATTAGCCCCAAACTGTGCAATTAAATTCTTATTAATACCCCAAACAGCAGGGAACATTCAAGCCTTTAATTAGTGATTAACGGGAGACAGACAGAGCTTGCGACCGAGTCAGTGCTGAGGAACAGTGCGAGTATTTAGCCGGGTAAGAGGGGGGACCCGTCTGCCCCGATTAGCTCCGGTTGGCTGCGCCGGGGGGTTGAGGGGACGGTCACACATGCTGGTGTGACCCTGTCCTCGAGCATGGCACAGCCACCCATCCAGCGGGGCTGAGCTCACCAGCCAGGTCCCTGTGTCGGCTGCGCCGGGATCACGCCAGAATCCCAGCTTGGCTCCTGCTTCGCTGGTGGCAGTTTGCTGCCAGGGGCGGATGATGCTGGGCAGCAAGAGGAGGTTTGTGCCCAAAAACTGGATCCTGGGAGGATCTGCAGCATGTTCCCAGGGAAAGGTGGCCCTGGGGCTGACGGGGACTTGCCAGCTGGGAGGGTCCCCAGCCCGCGACAGGGTCGGGGACACTGTGAATAGTCCCTGGCCAGTTACTCTCTCACCAATTAAACTGGAGGCAGAGAGGGACCCGCGCCGAGGGCGGCAAATCATTTACCTGACCTTTCTCCTCCACTGCCCATCACCTCCCCTCTCCTTCCCCTGAGGGTGTCGGGGGCTCATAGGGGCAGCCTCGAGCATTCCCAGTGGGACAGCAAAGCTGCCTTTTGGGGGGACCCAAATGGCCTTTTTCAGTGATGCAAAGGAATAATGATGCCCCTCCACACCCCAAAAATTGCTCCTTTGCCACAGTTACGTGCGACTGCCTCGTAGAATCATCGAATGTTGTGAGTTAGAAAGGACCCACAAGGATCATGGAGTCCAACTCCTGTCCCTGCACAGGACAATCCCAACATTCACACCATGTGTCTGAGGGCCTTGGCCAAATGCTTCTGCAATATTGTCAAGCTTGGTGCCACAAAAAACCCCGGCTTGTCCCTGTCCCGTTATCTGGTGAGTGGAAGAGCAGCCTGGATGTCTTCACTGCACCTCTCCTGGCCCCAGCAAAGCCTGGCCAAGCATCAGCATCCCCGGGCACGGCAGCATCCCAGGCTGCCCGCCCCAGGCAGC
>NW_010290960.1:999-1386 GCF_000700745.2 Antrostomus carolinensis | reverse complement strand
ACAGGCAGTATTTGCTGCTCTCCCTCCAGGCACCACATCCCAGCCCCTCGGCCCATGTCAGAATTTGCCTTAAAAGTCCCTATTTTTCATTGACACCAAGGAAAAAAATGAACTCCAAAGGTACAAGCCCCCAGAGGCACCCACCACCGCGCCGAGGGTTATTTTGATGCCTGCCATGTGATTTTTACACTAATCTCATAACGTGGGGGAGCTCCGGAGAGAGCTGAGGTTTGAGCGCGTGGTGCCGGCAGCACCGAGGCTGGCACCAACCTTTCACTTAACTCATTTAAGCCTCAAAAAGGCTCTTTTTTTAGGGCTGGGGGTTTGCTCCTGCTTTCTTCTTCCAGCATCTCTGAGGCCAGAGCAACACGGTGGGCGCGGGAGCGT
>NW_010290960.1:0-833 GCF_000700745.2 Antrostomus carolinensis | reverse complement strand
GGGGCCGGGGCTGGGGGAGGAGGGCGTCGCGTTTTGCCGAAGGAAATCTTGTTCCCATTATCTTTTTTGCGAGAGTGTTAAGCAGGAGCGGGCACGGCTTTGCCTTTTTATCTCACACACGTGGAATTGGGCAGGGGGGGCTGTGCAGTTCCTGTGGCTAATGAAAATAATAGCGTGCGTGTGTGTTCGCGGAAGCGTACACGTGTGTGTGCACAGGCGCAAGCATCTGTGTGCGCACATTCACACATGTATGTATGCACACGCATGAGCACGTGTATGTATGTGCATGCTTACATGTGTGAGCACACATTTGCATGCGTGTTTGCGCATGTGTGCGCGTACATTTGTGTTTGCACACATGTGCACGTGACACAGTATGTGGATATTTTGGGGCACATCTGTGTGTGCATGTGTGCACGTATGTCTGCACATGTAATGAATGGTATGTGGCTATTTAGGTGCATATTTGTGTGTGTGCATGTGCACACGTAATGATAAGGGGATATTTAAGTGCACATTTGTGCGCGTGCATGTTCACACGTCCATTTTTATGTGCACACGAGCTTGTGTTGTGTGCTTGTGTACATTTGTGTGTGTGTGTACCTGTACTCATGGGTTGCTCTGTGGGCTTCTTTGTGTCTGTGCACATGGACACAGGGTAGAGCCTTAAACATAAGGAGTTTGGGGGCTCTGTTGCTGATGCTGAGGATGGCACTCTAAGGCAGCAGGGGCAACGCCATGGTATCCCTGGCATGGGGCAGGTGGTCGTGCCAAAAGGCATGAGATCTGTCACTGGAGCCACTGCCAGGTAAGGGGCAGGGAGGGATGGTGGG
>NW_010290959.1:0-432 GCF_000700745.2 Antrostomus carolinensis | reverse complement strand
TGAGGGCTGCATTAATGTTCTTACTGGCCTCCATTTCCTGCTCTTGGACCAGTCCCAGTACAGAGGGTCTGCTGGGCTTTGCTGGAGTTGAAGACAGGGAGGTGGCAAGTTTCAGGGAGTGGCTGGGATGGCTGGTCTAGAATATGTTCCAGAGAGTGAAACGTTAGTGAAAAGCTAAAGTTTTTGTGTTTGCAGAGGGATGGATTGCTGGATGCTGGTAGAGCAGTGATTGCCTTTTACCTCAAAGTCAGCAAGGCTTTCCGCAACATTCCCCACAATATTCTGGTGTCCTAGTTAGGTCATTATGGTCTACATGGGTGAATAAATAGATAGGTGAAATACAAGCTGGACTGTCATGCTTGGATGGAAGTGGCCAATGTGTGTTACTCTGCCTGCAGGTTTCTACACAGCAGGATCTTGCAGTGGTCTGTC
>NW_010290958.1:4286-5868 GCF_000700745.2 Antrostomus carolinensis | reverse complement strand
ACCTGCTGAGGGTGCCCTCAATCCCACTCTCTAGGTCAAGATGAGTTAAACCCTTTAAAACACATCAGGTGCTTTACCCTGGACACCTCTAACACCTCATGACTTGATCACTTTGTGGTTGCTCAGCACTCGGACAGATCTGATCTTATTTGGGCCATTACATGCTACCTAAATATAAATAAAAATAAGGAACTGAGCTGAGGGGAGTTTACTGGAAATGTCTCTGTTAACATCAACTGTTTCACAGTCCAGGTGATACACCAGAAATGAACACTCAGCATTTTATGGTGTGATAACACAACTAAAGAAGTCAAATATAAGCCATGCTTTACGTGTAAGTAATTCTGATACATACAGAGCCCCACTGATGGCTTTTTTATAACAATTCTCTAATCTTGAGCAATTCAAGTCTTTGGAAACCTGATGCAACATTGTTTGCTACTGAAATTTTTTTTGATGGGATAAAAGAAGTTTTTGATGATGTACACTGTTGCAGTATTTCCATCTTCAAACAATTTCATGGGATTTTTAGAAGTAACTAACTGAGAGGCAAGTGATACCCTGAAAGAAATGCTATATAAGGTAGTTTAAAGGATAATTTTAATTCTTCATAATAACAGTTACATTATTGTGTTACAGATAAAAAGGCTGGAATACATTTCCAGCCCAGTATGTTATGGATGATAAACTTCCTGCCATTTTGGAAGAATGACTTAAAATACACAATTTTCAGAAACTGAGTGAAGATACAAAATGTTTCCCCCAAACCTCTTCATATTTCTTATGGTCTAAAGTAAAATTTTCCTGTTTTTCTTCATCTTCCAAATAATATAAATAAAAGAAATAAATAGCCTAAATTTCATAACGTTGGAAAGAAATTATTTCTATAAAAATGCAGAAGTTCTACAAGCTGCAGATGTTCAAATCAACAAGTCTTTTCTCTTAGTTCTGCCTGTTTTGAACAATGTTAGAACAGAATTTTCCATGAATCTTTTAAGGACTGCAGTCACTTTAATCTGCACTTGCTAACCTCTTCCTGCCAGGTTTTTCATCTCTGTCTGTACAATTCTCACATCCCCAGGGAGCAGATGTCTGTTCATTTTCTTCTGAACATTAAGCTGAACATGAGGTGGCAATGTGCACTTGCAGCCCAGAAGGCCAACTGTGTCCTGAGCTGCATCAAGAGAAGCATGGCCAGCAGGTTGAGAGAGGGGATTCTGCCCCTCTGCTCCACTCTTGTAAGACCTCACCTGGAATACTGCATCCAGTTCTGGAGCCCCCATCACAAGAGAGACCTGGAGCAGCTGGAACAAGTCCAGAGGAGGCCACCAGGATGATGCCAGGGCTGGAGCAGCTCTGCTGTGAGGACAGGCTGAGAGAGTTGGGGCTGTTGAGCCTGGAGAAGAGAAGGCTCCGGGGAGATCTTCTAGTGGCCTCCCAGTACCTGAAGGGGCTCCAGGAAGGCTGGGGAGGGACTTTTCCTAAGGGCAGTTAATGACAAAACAAGGGGAAATGGGTTTAAGCTGAAAGAGGGGAGGTTTAGATGAGATATTAGGAAGAAGTTCTTCACTGTGAGGGTGGT
>NW_010290958.1:0-4222 GCF_000700745.2 Antrostomus carolinensis | reverse complement strand
TGAGGCTTTGAGCAACGTGGTCTAGTGGAAGGTGTCCCTGCTGCTGGCAGGGGGGTTGGGACTGGATGAGCTTTAAGGTCCCTTCCAACCCAAACCATTCTATGGTTCTATGAAACTCTCCAGCTCTTCCCCACGTTATGCCGCCAGTCCAGACCATGCCACGCAGGAGGTGCCTTAGGCTTAAAGCTCTTGAGTTTTACCACCTGCTTCCTGAACCATCAGGTCACAAACCTCAATTCCTTCTCTCACCTCATCCTTCAAGCAGCAGAATAAAATGAATATTTTGAAGTATAATTTCTTTGAAGACTTCAGGGAGTTGCTGGGCTAAATCAGGCTCTGTAAGACTTCGATTATGGCTGAGCTTTTTTATTAAGAGACAAAAATTCTGTCTATTATGGGCTTTTCTTTTCCTAGAAGAGAAACAAGCTAACACTTGAGAAATTCTGGTTTTGCCTTTGACTACAAAGATTGATTTGAAGTCTGCCTTGACATGCAGGAGATGGTGAGCTAGTCTGGACAGGTCTTGCTCATTTCTCTAAGCTGAGCTCACAGTGCCCACATCTGTGTTTGAATTGTTGTATCTCCAGTCTTATCAAACTGCAGAGTTTTGTGTGGCACGTTTTAACTGAAGTCATCGTGGATATTGTAAAACAAACAAACAAATAATCTTTTTCTCAAGTAAATCCTCATATTCAAGGTGTAAATGAGCAGTAACTCAGCAAGTGACTCAAAATCAGCCATGTTGAAACATATTTTCAGAGAGGATCAGACTTCAGGAGAAAATAGAACTATTTTTAATTAAATCAGATTCATACTCATCTGAATATTGATCAGTTTGGCCAGTGAGGTCTTGGAAAAGTCCAAAGCCATGTGCTGAGTCCTTGAAAAGCAGAAGGGAGGAAATAATCTGTGATAACTGAGCGACAGTTGGTTGCAAAGTTTGACCTTGTTACCCCTTGGCTAAATCCATTTCTCCGAGCTACAAATGGACCATCAACAGCTCTGTAAGTAGTAACGTGCTACTACAGCTTTACAAACCATGATACACACTGCAGCAAATTCATCTCACTAATGTGAAGGTGACTAAGAGGGTCCAAGCCTGGAGAAGAGTCACGTACAGAAGAGAAGAGTCCTTAAGCGTCTCTCTTCTTTTTTGGGGCTATAATTCAGTGCAAGTGATTTTATAATTTCTGCATTTTTCACAGAATCACAGAATATTAGGGATTGGAAGGGACCTCGAAAGATCATCTAGTCCAATCCCCAACAGTTCAACAGTTTCATTCAACAGTTTCTAATCCAGAATATCCAGCAGCATCTGGGGAACATCTGGCTTCATCCTTTAATTTGACCTTGTGTTCTTCTGATGAGAAACTGCCTCTAAGTGCAAAAATACCCAATTAAATCAGGCCAGTTAATTCATTATCTCTTTTCTCACAAACCTTTTCCCAGGTTATTTCAGGATGAATGAGAGAGAAAACACTTGTAGTTCCAGCCCTGAACTATGTCTACACAAGGAATCTTGTAAAGCATTGCAGGAGGGGTTGCCATCCTTGTTGCTTAGCTTGGCAATCACCAAGGTCTAGTTTGTGAGTGGATTAAGAATGGTATTTCCTGAAGCTAATTAAAACCAACTTCATTAAAGCCTGCCCGCTGCCCCATGTATAGCTCCCTGGACTAGGAATTGAAGGGAATTGATTTTTCCCTCCCTAATTTTGATATAAACTTTAATGTTTTGGCCAAAATGTTAAGGTCTCATCTACACTTGACTTTCTTCTCTCAAATTTCCTGCTGCTGCAGTAGCAGGACTGGTGGGAGCACATGTGCACTTAATAGTGACCTGTATTTTATTTTCCATGTGCTCTATATCAGCTTAAAGCACATTACCATGGGAAAATACAAGGAATTATGACAATTGATCCATAACACAAACATCCATTTCTGCAATGGATATGAAGGCTGGTGGGAAAAGTTGGGAGGGAAGACAGGAAGAATTTGAAATAAAATTGTAGATGCTGCTTTTTCCTCTGTATTTAAACCTCCATAACAGATGAGGGTGGTATTTTTTCTACCTTGCAGGGATATTAAGTTTCTCTATTTCATTCATTTTGAGATGAAGCTATAGAAGCTATAAAAAGTGTATTAGCAGCTATAAAAAGTGTATTAGCAGCTATAAAAAAATGGACTAATCCTGGGATATCGTTAACACCGCATGTGCATTTTCTTACTCAGTCAGCACAAGTGAGCTTCCTCTTAACAATCCAGCTGTTAAGTCAAACTGCCTTTTGTAACACTGGATATTTTCCATGTTTGCAGCTAGGATTGCCAGACTCTGTGGTCCAGCGTGGAAGGTAGATCAAGCATTGAAATAGGGTCCTGGGGACTTGGGTTTTATTTCTAGCTTTGCCTCTTAACTTCTCAGATGATCGTGGCAAGTGTTTTTTTCAGTTTCTCTCTTCAATATTCCAGTTTCTGCTCTGCTAAAAGCTTCATAGAATCACAGAATCACAGAATTTCCTGGATTGGAAAAACCCTTTAAGATCATTGAGTCCAATCATGAACCCAACACTGACCAGTCCCCTATGACTAACCCATGTCCCTCAGCACTGTGTCTACACGATTCTTCAATCCCTCCAGGGATGGGGACTCCACCACTGCCCTGGGCAACCCCTTCCAATGCCTCAGAACCCTTGCAGCAAAGAAATTCTTCCTCACATCCCATCTCAACTGCCCTGGCCACAACTGGAGCCCATTTCCTCTTGTCCTGTCCCTTGGGCCTTGGTTGGACAGACCCACCCCCACCTCTCTCCACCCTCCTCCAAGGGACTTGCACAGAGCCACAAGGTCTCCCCTCAGCCTCCTTTTCTCCAGGCTCAACACCCCCAGTTCCCTCAGCCACAAGGGAACTCAGCACACTTGTGCTCCAGACCCTTCACGTAATATTTGTTCCTGTTATAAATATAAAGTATTTTCAGCTTCACCAATGAAAAGGGGTATTTTCTAGGAGGTAGATTTCTTTGTTAATTATCTGGTTTTAATTGCTGAACTCCATTTAGATTTTTTTTTTAATTATTAATAACAAACCTATATTTAATTCTGTATCATTTTAGGGAGTCCTTTGACAGAACGCGAAGTCACAGCACCCAGTAGCTATGTGTCATTTGCTGTTGCTGGTGCAGATGCTCCAATAACCACTTCAGTAATAGAAAATACAGACTCACCAGTCTGGGACTTTCAGCAACAAGCAAGGTAAGGGACGTGGACTCACACAGACACACTTTGGATCTGAGAACCAGGCTAGGTTTGAAAAGGACATCTCCAGTGAGGAGTGCCTTTCTACTTACTACTTTCTGGCCCTGTATGTTCAGTTAAAAATGCTTGTTTCCATGTTTTACCATCATCAAGTGTTCAAATTGGGCAAAAAGTTGTTTCATAGAATCATGGAATGGTTAGGATTGGAAGGGACCTTAAAGCTCCTCCAGTCCCAACCCCCCTGCCAGCAGCAGGGACACCTTCCACTAGACCAGGTTGCTCAAAGCCTCATCCAGCCTGGCCACCAACACTTCCAGGGAGGGGGCATCTACAACTTCCTTGGGCAACCTGTTCCAGTGTCTGACCACCCTCACAGTGAAGAACTTCTTCCTAATATCTCATCTAAACCTCCCCTCTTTCAGCTTAAACCCATTTCCCCTTGTTTTGTCATTAACTGCCCTTATGAAAAGTCCTTCCCCAGCTTTCTTGTAGCCCCTTCAGGTACTGGGAAGCTGCTATAAGATCTCTTAAGGAGGTTGAGTAGGACTTGATCTAATTTATTGACTTTTTCTGGATGTTCTACTTTGTTTCATGGTTAGAAATTCTGCTCTGGTACAGGAGCAGAGCTCTAAGTTTGGATTCACCTACTGTAACTTTTTATATCTGGAGGTTAGGTTTCTAACTCCGAGCTGTTCAGCTGTGGCTTCCTCTACAGTTACTGGAGAAACGCCGGCGCCTCCAAATGGGGGAGTCACTTGACCTGTGTGAAGAGACCAAGCTTAGGACAAAATTCCCTAAGGATACCTGTTTCTCTCCAAGTGACTGCCAAAATTATGTAGGGACATAGCTTGGACTTAAATAGCTGTGCCTAAATTAGAGCAGATGAATTGACCACTCCAAGGAACCTCAGCAGATCCAGTCATACATGGTAATAATCCTGGTTTATTACTGTGTAATTTATTAATATAATTAT
>NW_010290957.1:0-580 GCF_000700745.2 Antrostomus carolinensis | reverse complement strand
GTACCAGTATGGGCCCAGTGCTCCCAGTATGTGCCCAGCACTTCCAATATGGGTCCCCAGTGCTCCCAGTATGGCCCCAGTGCTCCCAGTATGGGCCCAGTGCTCTCCCAGTATGGCCCCAGTGCTCTCCCAGTATGGCCCCAGCACTCCCAGTATGGCCCCAGTGCACTCCCAGTATGGGTCCCCAGCGCTCCCAGTATGGCCCCAGTGCTCCCAGTATGGGCCCAGTGCTCTCCCAGTATGGCCCCAGTGCTCTCCCAGTATGGCCCCAGCACTCCCAGTATGGCCCCAGTGCACTCCCAGTATGGGTCCCCAGCGCTCCCAGTATGGCCCCAGTGCTCCCAGTATGGGCCCAGTGCTCTCCCAGTATGGCCCCAGTGCTCTCCCAGTATGGCCCCAGCACTCCCAGTATGGCCCCAGTGCACTCCCAGTATGGGTCCCCAGCGCTCCCAGTATGGCCCCAGTGCTCCCAGTATGGGCCCAGTGCTCTCCCAGTATGGCCCCAGTGCTCTCCCAGTATGGCCCCAGCACTCCCAGTATGGCCCCAGTGCACTCCCAGTATGGGTCCCCAGCGCTCCCA
>NW_010290956.1:0-3256 GCF_000700745.2 Antrostomus carolinensis | reverse complement strand
GTCCCTTCTAACCCAAACCATTCTATGATTTATGCATAGTGCATTTTTTTTTTTTTTTCCACAAGTTGTACTATTTTAAAATGGTTTAGTGTATTTTCAGAATTTTCTTTTATTTTATTTTCATTTTAAAAGAAACCAACCCAGTATTCAGATGGTTTGAAACATTTTGGGTTATGGAACTGATTTTGAGTTCCCTCCAAATGAACAAATCTAATAGAATATACTTTAATTTTTTTAAAAAATCCTGTCAGGATTTTATAGAAATTCAGAAAATTAGTATCAGTAATTTTGTATAAATATACTTTTAACCTAGGGAACTGAGGCATTTGGTTATACAACAGGGGAGATGTGAATATAACAAAATAATCTTTCTACTTCTCTCTGGTTCTCCAGCAAATGGAGAAGCTGGTATGCATTTAGGCTAAATTCAAATATGGTCATCTAGTACTAATTTAGTTACATCTCCTTTCAGAACAAATGACTGATTAGACAGGGTATTAAGTATTCATTTTTCAGCTTTCTCCAGTCTCAACCTTCTATGCTTTTATTGTTGAGGGTTGTTTGTAAGGCTTTAAATATATAAAGGCGAAAAACTCAGACAAATCATCTCATTCAGGAATACAATTCTAATGAAAATTCTCTACTGACATACAGAAAAAGTACAGAGTTCCCCTGAGTATGTTTTCTGAGGTATCAGGCTAGTGGAATATATACAATGAAATAAATAAACTGTATGCTGTACAACTCTCTGTCAGATTTGAAAAGAGTGGGTTAATGATGTCCAGATGGTCTTTTGCATTTCCTGTTTCTCCAGTACATGCAACTTATTTGCAAAACAGATGAAGAGCTAAACATATGCAATCAATATACTTACACAAGAGAAGAGGCTTATTAATGATTACAAAATGTTCTATCCTGAGTGAGAACAAAGCCATGAGAGAATACTCTTAATACCAAACTTTCATATTTGCCTCCGAAACCATACTTAACATAGCTAACAGTTTAAACCAGCTTATGTTTAAAGCACACTTAATGGAGTTAATGGAGTTAACTTAATCTGTCAATGTTCTTGTATGATAATACAAATATTTTGACATAATTTTATGAACCAAGGTATAACATGTATTAAATACAAAACAGTAAAAATTGCTGTGGATTCCAATATACTTATGCCAGGTTTAGGTACTGCCATGGTTAGACTGTTCTGGTGTTGGTAAGTAAGCTAAACATAGAGGTAATATATTGTAGCAGTATTTGTTTAATATCTCATCCAGCAGTCAGTGAATTAAGATGAAAACCCAGACTGTAGCCACTCTAGTCCTGTTACCTCTACAGACATAGGAGGATCTCCCAAAAGGAGCTTTGAAAGCAGACAAGTTCAACACCCTCCTCTTGAAGTCACCACTCTTGGGACCCCCGGGCAGTGGCCCATACCAGCCTTGCTGAATCCCAACTCTGCCATCCTCTCCACTGCTGAAGGTGCTAACAGATTCTGGCTCTGCTCTTGCTTTAGCAACACCTGATGGTTCACCTTGTGCAAGTCATGGCTTACACAAAATTTTAAACTACACAGGAAACCTGCGGGCCCCATCACCTGGCTTGGTAGTAAAACAAGCTCCGCTCCTTGTGGCAATTTTTCTGACTTGAACTGTCCTGGAAACATTCTTTAAATAAATATATGGAAAACCATATTTCTAACATCCTGACTGTCGGTGGCTTTTAAAAAATTCCCCAATGACATATTACCCACAAGATAGGTAAAGAAGTTGGTCATTGCTCACTAGGTAGATAAAATGCATTTTCTAAAGTTTTGTGTATTGTAGGCAGTACTTCCCACAGTAAATCAGAAAAATCTTCCTATTAGCAGGAAAACAGACTGAGAAAGAATTATCATTATTTGTTTAAAAACATAAACATACCTCAGCTGGAAATGTAAGTTAATAAGCTATTTATGCTATTAAACCTTACACAGACCCTATGTGAGAGTATTTTGCAAAGTATGGTTAAATTATAGTGATTATCTGGTTCTAGAAAATAATATATAGCCCTAAGCCTCATAAAAGCTTGTGGAGAGTGTACATATCATGGAAACATGTAGATACCGTCTCACTACTGCTAACAGTATTAATAAAAATAGTCAGATTTAAAGATCTCCTGCCTTGCTTGGGACAAAGAGCTTCATCTTTTACTAGTTCAGTAATATATCTGAAAAATGAGCCTGGACTTCTAAATAACAGTATGTAAAAAATAGATGCACCTATGATCAAAAAGCCTTTTAAATCATTGAGACATGGATATTCAAATATTATGTTTCCCCTCTCCCCTTCTCTGTTTGTTTTTTTTTTTTTTTTCCTAAAGTACACTAGAACAGCTGTAATTAACATTTCCCATTGTTGTGTATTTTTAAAGCAAAATAAAAAAAAGTAAAAATTAATATAAAAATAATTGAGTTCTTACTTCTGTATCTTTACCTGCACAGCATATACTGCTTTACTAAAGTTGCATATGTCTGTATGCTAGCACATGTAAATAAAAATGAACTTTCTTTATAGAATGGTGACAATAGGAAGTCTGATCATATTGCTGCTTTTCTGCAGCCTTATAATGCACTATGCTTCTAAATATCTAACTTGGATTTAGTAGTTTTGAGTACAGCTTCTGCAAGCTCCAACTGACTGACTGACTGTTAAAATTCCAAAATACTGCAGCATAAAAAGTTCTAAATTTCAGATTTTCTGCTATGAATTTGTTGTACTGGAAGGCAATGCCATTAGGCATATTTCAAAATATTCCTAAGCAACCTTCTTGCATTCTGGTGTCACTATTTAACTGTAGACATCTTAAGGTAAACTTAAATCAACAGAAAGATTTTTCCCAGTTCCTTTGGGAGCAAAATTGTGCTATTTAAACTCAAAACTTTTGAATATCATGAGATGTGTGACAAAATGTCATAAGGTAAACTTAAAAAAAAAAATACTCAAGACTTTTTGAAATGTGTCTTAGTTTCTTTTATCTTCTGGTGTTGGTGCATGCATGTATTCTGCTATTACTAATTTTAGTTATTTCCATATTTAAGTAAAAACCTTTTTTTTTTTTGTTATGTTTAATACCCATGAAGGTTAGATATATACTTTAGGGGGGGAAAAATAAATAAATAAAAAGGCCTGGTTTCCACTCTATGATTCTCGTATCTGGGGCTTTCAGAAAAGGAGCATATTTCTGAAAGGTCTAGATCAGGGGTCCTCAAACTTTTTAA
>NW_010290955.1:0-479 GCF_000700745.2 Antrostomus carolinensis | reverse complement strand
GGAGAAATCTGCCTTAACAAATATTATAGAATCTGTTTTTCCTTTTTTTATATTTGTGTTGGACAGTCTAAAAACCACAGAAACCAAATATTCTTGAGTACATATCCCTGGCAGGTAAGAAATGCACTGTATTACTTGGATGATAAATTGAAGTTTCAAAAACCTGACATGTATGTAATTGCACATACAGACAAAACAATCAGCTGCATATTAGTTCAGAGTGCTGTTGTAGACAGCCAGACTTGAAAAGCTACAGCAGTATATGCTAATGGATTTTTTCATGCACAATGAGACCTTTAGAATACTGCTCTTCCAAATACTCCAAACACTTGAAAGGTGCCCATGGATTGCAGCTGCCATCCACTGCAAGACTGTTTACATTGATTTTCCCTTCCAAATCAAGTACCAATTTTATAGCCCGGACCATACTTACCAGGATGCTAAAGATGAAGTTAGGCACCCAAAGATCATATTTTGGA
>NW_010290954.1:0-10127 GCF_000700745.2 Antrostomus carolinensis | reverse complement strand
AGCCCAGAGAGGGCCCCGGCGGCCCCGAGGGAGGGGGTCGGTGGGTGGGTAGGTAAATGAGCGAGGGCTGTGTGTGAGAGCCGCTGTGTCCGTCCCTCTGTGCTCCTGCGGGTACAGGCAGCGGCCGCAGTGGAGCGGGCCCTGCTGCGGGGCCGGTGGGGGGGAGGGAGGAAGGCTGAGGCCGGGCGGAGCTGTGAGGGGGCGCGCTATTGTCCCCGCAGGTTGGAGGACACGGGCGTGAGTGCTTCATCTGGCACTGCCCTCAGCTTGCACCTGGCCTTGTCCGCCTGCTCCTCCCCCTCAAAGTGAGAGGAGAGTGTGTGGGAGGAAGGGAGAAAGTTAGAACTGCTTAATGGGCAGCTGCGGGAAGGGAATGCAGGAACCTACTCTGTGCAGTGACTGACTAATGGTTTAAACTAAACTCTAGGAGAAACTCTTAAAACATGGTGGTTTCTTTGCTGTGCGTAACAAAGATGTTTATTTTTGTATGTGTAACACAACTTTTTAATTTATGTGGCATGTACATAACAAATAAATTGTTTTGTTCATTGTTTATGTGGGATAGTTACAAAGTGTAGATACAATGAACAGCTAAGTAGCAGGTGAGCACTCTAATGCTAAAAGTTGTTAGTGAGGAAGAATGAGATAGAGTGTATTGCTCTAATCTTGCAAGACAGTTTCAGAGAGTACAGTACTCTCTGAAACCCATACAGGGGAGTCTTCTCCCTTTGAGCATGTGTGAAAGGGTAGAAAAAAAATGAGTAACAGCATGCGTAGAGGTCTGCAAGTACAGTGGTGGTACACGTATAATGGAGTTAGGCATCTGAAAATTAAGTTGGTCTCTGACTCTTTAAACTGTGATTTTATTGTTCTAGGTCACTAGGGAGGCAGAGAATGCTGTGATTGAACTTAAAAGTAAAGCCAAAACTCACCTTACTGGCAAAAGGGCTGCTTTGGAAGAAATAGGTAATAAAGTTACAACAAGAGGAACGCTTATAGCCAAGGTAAGAGGACGTTTGAAATCTGTCTATAAGGAGAAGATGGATTACCAGCTCTGTACTAATAGTATTTTTTTTTTGCCACAGAAGACAGAATGCTCCAAAGCATCCATAAAGCCTGCAAAAGGACCTAGTAAGAGGACAAACGCACTGCCTAAACCTCCTGCTGCTGTGAATCAAGCATGCAAGGAAACTGGTGTTCCAAAGGTAGGAAGTAACGATGCCGTTCTACTCTTAATCTGTTTTGCAGCTTTGAGCTCTGACTTTGGAATAGCTTATCTGTAGATGGATCTTATTTCCTTGGTGAAAAAGCAAAGCCTCTGTACTGAGGTTTTTGTTTAATGTATATTGTCCTTAAAGGCTAATATTAAAGTGGCAGAAATAGCTGTTGAAGTACTGGATGAAGTTTCTGCTTTTGCTAGCAATTACTAGAAGGTCATCTGGTTCTGTCTGTACAGCATCTTGGTGAAAGCTTGCTGTGCTAGAATGCAAGTTTGTTTTAAACTTATTTTAAGTAACTGCATTAATAACTGGAAAAATGTGTACACAAAGATTGCAGTTTAAACAGTAGATACATAAGCACTATGATCTGTTTCTTAGGTTCTGTCTCCTGTCCCTATGGATGTATCTATGCAAGAGGAGGATTTGTGCCAAGCCTTTTCTGATGTGTTGCTCAACAATATAGTGGACATTGATGCTGATGACTGGGACGATCCTCAGCTGTGTAGTGACTATGTAAAAGATATCTATCTGTATCTGAGAGAGCTCGAGGTATGACATACTGAGTCTGTGTTTCTGCAGTATAGTGTTAATCTTGTTGCTCACACAGCTCTTTCTCTAACAGCTGCAGCAATCGATCCGCCCCAATTACCTTGATGGGAAGACAATCAATGGGCGTATGCGTGCGATTTTAGTTGACTGGCTTGTCCAGGTCCACTCAAGATTCCAGCTTTTGCAGGAAACACTGTATATGTGTGTTGCGGTTATGGATCGCTTCTTACAAGTAAGAAAGATATTTTTCAACTCATGTTTGGATTAGGAGTCTTGTTCAATGGCTATGCTTTTGAAGGAGTTTAGGATTTAGCTTTTCCTTATAATTCTTAGAACCTGTGAAATCTGCTCTTTGTGTAAGAGCTCACAATAATGTAGCCTCTTAATTCTGAGGCTGTGGTCCTCTTTGAGCCTGTCATCATAGGGACACTTGTGACTCAGAGTGGAAAATCTCATTTGTGGTATAAGGACGAGCACTGTCATACTGCTGTTTTAAACAGATAAATTGGAATCTCTTTATCTAGAGTTTGACATTTTGGGGCCCACTTTTTAAATTCCTATATTGCAGAGTCATCCAGTAGCTCGTAAGAGGCTTCAGCTGGTGGGTGTAACAGCACTGCTTCTAGCCTCAAAATATGAAGAGATGTTTTCTCCTGATGTAGCAGACTTTGTTTACATTACTGATAATGCCTACACGAGTGCTGAAGTTAGAGAAATGGAGATTACAATTCTTAGAGAGCTAAATTTTGATTTGGGACGACCTCTTCCAGTTCACTTCTTAAGAAGAGCATCAAAAGCTGCAGAGGTAGGTACTTGTCCTCATTACCTAGAACTTTTGTATATGTGTAAAGTCTATTAGGATTGCTTCTGGCATTTTTATTATGTGATCTTACTTGCTTTCTACTTACATGCTGGATCAAGAAATACTCAGCTATGAAACTCCACCATGTGAAGTAACGTGACAACATCACTGTGGCTGCCAGTAGTGGTCATGTTTGTATTTACTGGGGCCTGTGTTCAGTGTTAGTGGCAGTAATTTTACTGTTAGAGTAAACTAAGCATACCTAGAGCAGAACCCTTGCTTGTAGAGTGATCTTTTATCTGGTGATCAGGGTATTTGCGAGTAAAAGGAGAGTAGTGTTGCAGCTGTGCATAATTTTTGCATGCAAATATTGTATTATTTACCAATGAAAAGACAAGCTTTCTCTTTGACTTGACCCTTTTTTCCCCCACCCCTTACACTCCTGTGAACTGCCCTCAGTTACCTCAGCAGACCACTGGGTAACTCTTGAAGTTAGCTGACTGCTTTAATAAAGATCTCCTTAAGTCATTTTTCAGGTTTTTTTTCTGATTTAGTGTACTACAGAGGGAGCACCTGTATCCCTAGTTGGGCACAGCAGTGCCTGATGCTGCAGTTTTCTGTTAAAATCCCTCACTTGACTTTGTCTAAATTCCCAATGGCTGGTTTGGACTCTGGTCTCTATTTTGAGATGAGTGCCTATTAAAGAGTACAGTCCCTAGACCGTAGTAAAGATTTTGTTGGCTATTTTGAATGTTTTTGTTATTGAATTGTTGTTGAATTATTGTTAATGAATACAATAAACAATCCTGAATTATGATGATAAGGTGAAGTGAAAGTTTGTGGATTAACAAGCTCTCAATCTGGTAGGCTGATGCTAAGCAACATACACTGGCAAAATACCTAATGGAGCTGACACTGATAGACTATGATATGGTTCACCATCGTCCTTCAGAGATTGCAGCTGCTGCGTTATGCTTATCCCAGAAGATTCTGGGACGTGACAAATGGGTAAGTATATTTATCAAACTTGCTATGCGTTTTTTTCCTTCAATCCTTCCTTTTTCCTTCCTTTAATTTAATCATTAAAACAACTATTTCAGAAAATTGTGTTTAGGTCAATAATAATGCTGGTGATAAACTGACAGTTCGACAGCCTGATGCATAGTTGCACGTAGAAAAAAAGAATATACCACTAAAAGCTGACTGTCTTTTTCTGTGTGAACACTGTGGTATGCAGGGATTTTTCTCTGGAAAGTACTGAGCTATAGGCCATGCTGTAAATAAAGGTAGATTTTCATCATTCTCACAGTACACGTAGAATGATGCAATCATGGACTACAAATAGTGATTTTAATTCAACTAGTGGTTGCTTTTGCAAAGGTTACTTCTTTTATCCTCTATGTGGTGTAGAAGTGTGGATCTTGGTGCCGACGCGTCCAGATGTCTGCCACACACCAGGAGTTACTCTGGATCTGTTGCCTAAACTGACAGTACTGCAGTTTCTAGCACTGCAGGCCAGTGCATGAAGCTCAGGGCATTTGCTGCCTGAAGTGATTGTGCCTTGAGCAGCAAGCCCTACTTCAGCAATCTTAAATGTCTTACTGTTCCGCTGCAGGGTACAAAGGAGCAGTACTACACCGGGTATACAGAAGACAGTCTTGTGATGACTATGAAACATATGGCCAAGAATGTGGTCAAAGTGAATGAGAAGTTAACAAAATACACTGTAAGTATGACTATTTAAATCTTTTTAACGTTTTAGAAATACCTTTGCTGCCTATTGTGGCTCCTTAAGTAAATGTTCTGGATGAATGTTCTGTACGTTAGCTAAAGCAGATTGCTATTCTGACAAACCTGTGAAAGGATGTTGCATTAGTACTAACTTCAAAACGTTTTAGGCAAACTGTACTCTTGCTACTTTGTAAGCTGGTTTGCTTCTAGCCTTGTTTGTTTTCAAAGCAGTCAGGCACATTGACCCCAAATTCTCTGCCTGAACATATTGTATGTGTAACACTTTTGTAACACTCTTCTTCTACCTCTGCAGGCTGTAAAGAACAAGTATGCAAGTAGCAAACTACTGACAATCAGCACAATCCCTCAACTGAGCAGCAAGACAGTCAAAGACCTGGCTTTATCGCTCTTAGGATAACCCTAGGCAGCCAAGTCCTGATGGTGTATGCACTTTCTCCTTATTTGCCTATTGAGGCAAAACTACTGCTCTTTGTACATAGCATTCCAGCTGTGCCACAGACACTTCAGCCTCGCTCGGAAGGTGAAATTTTAAACTTGCTTTGTAATACAACTCTCTACCTAGAAATAAAGCTTCTCTCTTTTAAAAAAAAAAAAAAGGTATTGTGACTGACTCTTTAAGGCACTATGTAGACATGTCTGCAATCTAATGTCCAAGCAGGACATTTGTCTAAAGAGATACAACCTGCAGTTAGATGTGGTTGTTTATTCCAAGTGGTTGTTTCTAATGAGAATTTCCAGGATTTATAGTGGATTATATTTAGTAAATTGTGTTCACTCTTAAGGTAAGAAAGGGTAGGCAGACAGTTCATCTTTTCTTGGTGTACCTTAAAGGATACGAAATATGCACTTCATTTCAGTGCTGTGTCCAAAAGTAGTATACAGGAATTTCTTTTGATAGTTCATTGCTTTCAAGTTTGGGGAAAGAAGTAGGCTGGCTGCAACAGATACTTACTAGCCTTGTAAATCCTGGCATTTAGGTGAACATAAGACAGTGTTCTCCATCTTTGCGTACCTAAACACAGGGAGCTGAGGTAGGAAAAGTTTCCTGTGATGCAGAGGCTGTAGGTGTGGAACTATAGGAACCTTTTGAACCAGCTCAGCTCTTAAAACCTGCTCTGCTTCTTGGACAAAAAACCCCTAGCTTTTCATTGCTTGACTCACCCACCCACTGCTTTTTTTTTTATTTTCCTTTATTTTTTTTTTCCACCTCCAATAAACCTCTGTACCTGGGCGAATAGTCAAACTGACCATATGTAGCTTCTTCCTTATCACTTAATATTTTGCTTTCCTTTGGTTCTAATGAACATCATATCTGTACACACAAGGAATACAAGCATGTTAGTACTGCAACTTTTCTGCCTCAATACCTCATTTAAGTGTTTTTGTTAACTTAGTCCTATATAATTTTAAGTTACAGACCCTTAGGTATTCTCTAAATTCTCCCAGTGTCTCCTTCGTGTGTGTGCTAGCTCTGATGTAGAAGGCAAGAACCTGATACTGCAATTGGCCTAGACCTCAGTGCTCCCTCTGCGAAGCATGTTGAAGCTACTGGTTTTTATCTTCACAAGCAGGAGACTTCTCTCCCATAGGATAAGTAAGCTTAGTGCTTACTGAAAATGGTCTTTTGAATGATGTGCTTGATCCCTGTGTGTTTGATTTCCCCTTGGACTGAGGCCCTAATTTCTAGCTTCCAGAAACAGCTTTTACAGGCAGTAATCTCTTAATGGAGATGGAGTTCAAGTGTGTGTAAATTAGGCTTGGGCAATGGTTTAGGAGGGGATTCAAGGCTTTTAGCTGTATCTTAAAGCTTGTGCAACTTCTTAATATTGACATGTGCAGGTTTTTTAAACTGCTCTTAACAAGAAAAACAATGTAATGCAGAGCACTTCATCTGGGCGTAGTAAAAATGGTTTGGAGCAAAGGAAGAGGATTTTTTTTGGCAATTAGTGCAGTAAAGTTCAACAGACATTATTGTGAAGGGATCTGTTAGTATATGTAACTGAAAACAAACCGCACAGTGAACAGACCTGTTCAGGTAACTGCTTCTTGTGTTTTATTTTCTGGAGGTTCAGAAGGCAAAGCTTGAATGCTGAGAACTGTATGGCAAGCAACAGCCACTCTGGTGTGGGAGGCAATCAGACTTAAGCAGTAACACTTTTGCTTTTGCCATTTAAAAGGAGTAGTGCATATCTTGTAAGTACCTGGCATAAAAATTCTAGTAGAACTACTTCATGAATAAGAACAGTGGAATACTACATTATACATTCATACATGTGTCTATCATATTCAGTTTTTATATACAGTATATGATCTGTTTCTATAAATGTACAGCTTTGCATAAAGACATTTCTTATAACAGGTAGAGCATTAAACATAATTCAACATGGGCCAGCCATATTTATAATATAAATCTTGGAGAAGGCAACATTTTTTTAGTATACAGTACTATGTGGTTTTCTGTTTTAACTTTTTAGAGTGCCTGTTGGAGTCTCTAAACACATCAGCAAACACAAACCAGTTCCATAACAACTCCGTACAGAATTACTTAAATATGCCATCACAGTAGGTTTTTAGATGGTAATATCCCAAATGGGCCTAAATCTTTTTGACATGTAGCAGCATACTTAACGTGTTCCTCAGACTGATCTGCATTAGAGGAAATGTGCATTTAACACTATCTTCAGTAGATAATCAAAAAGGTTACTGATACTCAGCTGAAGGCACTTAATAAGTACACCCCTTTGAAAGTCCCTGGTCCCAGACTGCAAAGCACCTTTCTGTTTCAGGAAGATGGTAGGCTTGAGCATTCCTGACTTAATAGGTGTTAAAACTAGGTTTTAAATATAATAAATAATTAGTCAGTATGTCTATTGCTGTATGCTTCTGAGACAAAAGATCCAAGTCTGTGCCATGGGTAGTTTTCTTCCTGCTCACATACACAATTTGAGTGGTGAAAATATTGCTGAGAATGGCAGATCTGCTCAGAAGAACAGTGTCCTGAAGGCAAGGGAAAAGATCTTCAACCACTGGTAACTTCATGTTGTTTTTTGGCTGACAGTCTTATATCTTCGTGACGTAATTGTTGGGAAAGAGACCTTGTTTCCCTCGTAGTCTTCCTGTCCACCAGCCAGAAGGATCTGTGACAAACCAAGCAAAGTAAGTAGTGATGTTCTGTGAACCTTTCTGTATACTCTTTAAGGCAGCCTTGCAAAGCTATTCCACACAGTTGAGAGCCTTATCCTGAAGGACTGAGGAGAAACGATTTGAGGAACCTGAGCTTGCTCATCTTTTGGCCACATCCTTATTGCCTTATGAGGCCACTTTGGAGACCCAGAGAGTTGGAAACTGCTTTAGTACTTTTTGGTTCTGGTGCTATAGCTGTGGTGTAGGCTAATTTTCAGCCAGAACCTGTGATAGAATTGCCCTGAACTTACAAGAGCTGCAGTATGAAGTAGTTCATATATCTATCATTCATCTGTCTCTGCCATGTTTTTAAGTGACCAGGTTTGATTGGTGGGGGGACTTCCTTGTTCCCTGAGCTATCATAGAAATTTGCAAGCCTAATGAGGTAAAACAACTGTGTGGTAGGTCAGAAAGTCATGTCTTAACTACTTAAGGCAGTGCACCTTCAAGATTAGTACTGAAGTAACAAAACCTTTGATCACTACATACCTTCTTTAATTATATCAATCATGTCGTTGGCATTAAAGCTAAGTTCATCTGTGTCCTGAGCATCGTATGCATACAGTGCCCTGCACTGTGGTACCTGAGGCTTAGGTTTTGGCTGTGGTTTAGGCCTTCCTCCAGCTGGTGGGGGTCGATTTGTTGTCTGCCTGCGAACACTAATGAGAGGAAAAAAATGTTAATGTGCTTCAAAGCTTATGACTTGAACCCAAGCTTTATCAGTCTCTCTGTCCTCATGAATTGATGCTAAATAATTACCACAGAAGAAGGACAACAGTATTCCATTAAATATCACAATTAAAAACAGCAATGTAAGGCCTCCCTGTGACAGGGACAGAGCTGCTGTTTCTTTCCTACTGAAATGGATGAATAGGCCCAACAGCAGCTCGAACACATAGGAGACATTTTAGTGCTCAGGCTGGAACGTAAACTAACGTGCACATGCAGTTCATGCATATCTTGGCATCTACACAGTTTAATCTGTCTCTCCCTGTGTGCCAACTTGACCAGGGATTTAGTTTCCAGTATTAAAGTACTAGCTTGCTACTTTACCATTCTTGTGACTAAGCGGTGAGAGAAACTGTCTCTTCTAAGTTGCCTCAGATTCTGGAGCTGTCTGTGGACTTGTTCTGTTACAATCAGCTCTGAAGCAGCAGGGGTGATGCTGCACAAACATTTTGTCACAGCTGTGACCACTTCAAAGATTAGGAAGGGGAAAAGAGGGATGAAATGCATTTTGCCAGCTCATCAGATAATAAAGGCTGGAAGAGAGAACAGGTATTAGATGCCAGTTGTCAGATGTCAGTTAAAAATAGTTAATAAATAACTGTGCTGAATGACTAAAAATGTTGCAATGATGTGGAAGAGACTGAACTGTGATCATGTAATGCCATGGTAACATTACACAGCTCTTGCAGAAAAGGTTTATAGTTAGATATAAAAAGTTCTAGATTTCATTTCTGTCAATACATCTCTATCTGCTTTTAAGTTTGTGGTGAACAGCAGCAGAAACTGAGCTCTGAAGTAAGGGTGAACAGCATTTTGGTTCTATTTACTAGATTTATTTACTGCATTTATTGACTGGAGAGAGGATTTCTCCTGTCGCTCAGCAGGTACAGAAGTACCTCAGCTTTTCTGGAACAAACATCTTAAATTGCATGTTTTGCTGGTGAAAGCATAGTGTTGGTTTTAAACTCAGGCTTGGATTGTTGGTGATGGGTAGAAATTGAAGCTGGGATAGTACTAGTGCATCCCTCTCAGCAGCTTTGCTGAAAATCTAATTCTAACCCTTAAAAATTATATCTATAATGGCTGTGTTTTTTGTAAAAACTACACCACGTTTCTAGCTCACTCCTGGTGAACAGGGAACACTAGAGCTTTCCCCTTTGAAAAAAGAACAGTCACAGAGGAAAAAAACCAAAAACTTACCTGGAACCCACTGCTGAATATAGTAACATTGTTCTGGTACATAAATAAAGGAGCTCATAATGCCCGGGGGGAGGGGGGGGCAGCCTTGCAAATGTTGCTGTTGTGTATTTTCTTTGGTCTTTTACTGCTGTAAAACTCCTAGGGTGTTTGTTTTTAATAGTGGTGAATGTATTGGGGAAACTTTTGGCTAGTAATGCCGAGAATGGTGCTGAACAGGAAGAAGTGGAAGGAAGAACAAGCAGAACCCCTCAGGTGTCCCTGCTTCCTCCACTCCTTTGCGAGCCTGACTCTTCTGGACTGGCTTTGGGAACTGATGTATTTGAAAAATGATTCACTACCCTGGCTACATGAGTGTTCAGTCTAGTTGGGTCCCTAATACTTCTGCTGGCCAAGGATGACAGGGTTTGCTGGTGGTGAGAAGTAAGGGGAGGGCAAGGAACACAACTTGTTTTGCTGGTGGTACTGGATGGTGAGGTATTGGTACGCAGCTGCCTCTCTCAGGCGCAGGTTTCCGTGCAGGAGCCCCTGTGCACTAGCTGTGTGCTCCCCGTGCACAGCACGGCTTGGAGGTCACGATGAGGAAAAGGCGCGACCCGGGAGCTGCCGGGTGAAGGCTCTGGAGCGGCGCTGCGCCCAGCCCGCAGCCGGAGGGAGGGATGGCGGCCTCGCTGCCCGCGCACCTGCCCGGGGCT
>NW_010290953.1:369-640 GCF_000700745.2 Antrostomus carolinensis | reverse complement strand
TTTTTTTTTTTTTTTTTTTCCCAATTCCATAAAACATTTCCCTTCCTTGGAGCCCCAGGGGGGTTTCAGCTGGGAAGCCACGTGGCCCCAGCACTGCCGGCCACGGGATGCTACCCAGGGCGGAAGAACATTTTTTTTTTTTTTTTTTTCCCAATTCCATAAAACATTTCCCTTCCTTGGAGCCCCAGGGGGGTTTCAGCTGGGAAGCCACGTGGCCCCAGCACTGCCGGCCACGGGATGCTACCCAGGGCGGAAGAACACCTCCTTGGCC
>NW_010290953.1:0-208 GCF_000700745.2 Antrostomus carolinensis | reverse complement strand
AGTGGGGTGGGCAGAGACAGCACCTGGGGAAACTGAGGCACCTGGGGGATCCAAGTGAGTCTGCAGGAAGGCAGCGAGTGGCCCTGGGCGCTCTCACTGCCAAGTGTCTCTCCCCAGCACCCTACTGGCTGTGCCACTGGTGTTGGCTGTGCTGCTGCTGGGTACCATTCCCAGGACATCCTTACCCCTTCCCCGCACCCTGGGTGCA
>NW_010290952.1:24100-30100 GCF_000700745.2 Antrostomus carolinensis | reverse complement strand
TAGACATGGCACTTCAGGACATAGTTCAGTGGGCACAGTGTGGTTGGGGTTGACGGTTGCACTTACAGATCTCTTCCAACCTTAATGATTCTATGGTTGGACCCAATCTTAAAGGTCTCTTCCAACCAAAATGATTCTGTGATCTCTTAAGAGTCTGTTTCCAGATAGAGAGCTTACTCAGACCCGAAGCAGGCTTTCAAACCACCGCGGTCTGTGTCACTTGTTGATACTCATCATCAGAAGAAAATAAGAAAACATTAAATGGAAAGCAATAGCTTTGAGGCAGCCTTTGTCTGTCTGTGCAGACACTGTGGGCAGGGTTGGTAATGTATTTCCTCCTGATTTTTTGGGTTTGTTTTTTTTTAAAAATAAACAAAAAAACCACCCAGGGAGTTTTCTGTCTAAAGGTTAATTTCAGTTGCTTGTAATTTTACCAAACAAGCCAACTGGTTTTAAATTTTTCCTTTAAGCTACTTTAGACTGACCTTTTCTCTCTTTCTTTGCCCCCTCACACTCATGTAAGCAGTGTTAAGTAACCTTACCTCCTCTTGTGTGTTTTTTACAGCTAGATATGGCCACTAGGTAATTTTCTCTGCA
This sequence comes from Antrostomus carolinensis, assembly GCF_000700745.2. Lineage (NCBI taxonomy): Eukaryota > Metazoa > Chordata > Aves > Caprimulgiformes > Caprimulgidae > Antrostomus > Antrostomus carolinensis. Next base: position 29,503 of record NW_010290952.1, on the reverse strand, counting down.
AACACCCCAAGCAATATTTATTTTGTACAGCAACATGCAAAAAGTACAGCCACGTGCAGAAGTGCAGAAGCAGCAGTAGCTCCACGGCTTTAGTGCAATTACATTTGGTGTGTTCAGCGATAGCTCCGATTCTCACTGCGATTTCACAATCACAGAAGCTGGAAAACTACAAGCAGACCTCCCACATATGTGACTTAGAGGTTTTTAGGACGTACAAAGAGACACAGGATATTTCATGCATGTTCTGTAGCCTACAAAGAAGAGAAATCAAAAGTGCCAAGTTCACAATTTATAGACTTTACCAAGTAAAAGAAAAGAATAGTTGTGTCACTCTGGGAGGTTTCTCCTTGTCTTCTGAGAGTACAAGCACAACATGAGATAGGCATTAGGAAAACATTTTTAACAGAGTGCTTGTGTCGTGTGCCAAACATGGACTCCTCAGGAGATGCCATACTTGAATGTCCTTCCTGACTCCACCTGTGTGCCAGGGAATAGTCCTCAAATCTCTTCAGAGAACAGAGCTGCTGAGATCCTTATTGATGCTAACCCAATCTCGTTGGAGGGTAAAGAGCAGGAGAGTTGAATAAAGAAAGATTTCAAACTATGTTTTAGGGACAGGCAGTGCCAGCTGGTGTCAGAAATGCTGCTGCATGCAGTCCATTGTCCTGATTAAAACATACTAAATAAACTGAATCATGGTCATTAAAATTACAACTAGAAGGTTCTCTGGTTTTTTCTTCTTTCTTCTTTACATAGTTAATCAAGGTTTAAAATGAAAATCAGAGGCTAGGTTCTAATCCTTCCTGTGTTGTGACTGAAGTGATGCATTCACATCCTCGCAGTTACTTGATACTGCATCTGGGTAAGTGAGATTAAAATCTGACTCTAGGCCCATACACTGGGGTTTGCTGTTTGCTTCGTTTCTTGTTCAGGAATGTTGGGAAAGAAGTGCAAGTTTGCACTCAATGAATCTAACCTCCTAGAGCCCTTCATTAGCACTACAAAAACTCTGTCTCTGTAGCTGACCTGTAATAGTCTGTAGGAGGTTGCAGATACAACCCTTGTGTTTTATTAGTGTAAGTTTGATTTTTGCCCAGAGATAAAGCAAGGGACATAACAAAAGAATGCTGGCAGATAAGTAGTTAGACTGCTACAGAGACTGCAAAACTGCTCAGTTCTTATTTCTTTCCTTAAGTGAAAATATGCTTCTCTAAGAAGGGAATGTGCTATGCCCAGTTTAAGGAGTTTCTGGTAGAATATGGTAAAATGCAAGACTGTTCCAGGCAGAGGATTTATCCTCAGCAGTAGACCCATAGTACACTGGGAATTCAAGAATCGGATCTGTCCTTCTGCCCAGAGGCTTTGTGAGTGAAAGGGTGGTGTGTGCTCGTGTCCTGTGTCCATTCTTACATCTTATTTTCTTGAGACATCATGAGTTTCAGTATGGGGTTGATGGAGGATGAACGTTACCTCTGGCATTGGGGAACTGTTGTGCTGTTTGCTATGTGAATGGGAAAATGAATCAATATTTATGAGGGAAAGGACTGTTTTGAAAAGAAAAAGGGGGAGAGAACCATGAGGAGAGGCCATTGACCTGAACAAAAGGTGACCATCAGCCTAAACAAAGAAGAGAGCATTGTTTCCATGAGGAAGGAGGAGGAGGGGAAGGACAGAGAACCTCAGACACCCAGTTCAACAACATGGAGTAGAAGAAGGTAAATTAGGTCCCCTGCAGCCCATGGAAGTTCAGTGGTGGAGCAGATACCTACATGTAGGCTGTGGACGACCCCATGCCAAAGCAGAAAGCTGTGCCTGACGGCAATTGTGGCTTTGAGTGCTTATTTGATGAGCAAGGAGACCCAAAGAGCTGGGGCGAGGACCCCCAGAGCCGTGGGTGGGGAAGAGGTGTGCTGGGCTGGAGACCCATCTGCAGCCCACGGATGTCCCCATGCCAGAGGCAGGAGCTGAGCCCAAGGAGGTCTGTGACTCCATGGGAAGTTCGCATTGAAACACTTTGTTCCTGGACTTTTTGCAGCCCGCAGGAGGGATCTCATGCTCAAAGGAGCAGCAGAGGTGAACTGGCTGAATCCCCATTCCCTGTCCCCTGTGCTGCTGGTGGGGAGAAGGCAGAGAAATTGGGAGCAAAGTGATTTGAGCCCAAGAAGAAGGGAGGGGTGGCGGAAAGGTGTTGGAAGATGTGGTTGTTCTGTCTCACTGTGCTACATGGATTATTCATAACAAATTAAATTGATTTTTCTTCCCCAGGCTGAGTCTGTTTTGCCCGTGACCATAACTGGTGAGTGAGCTCTCCCTGTCCTCATTCTAATCCATGACCCCTTTATTATTCTCTTCCCATCTCACCAGGTGTAAGGGAATGAGTGCAAGACTGCATGGTCCTACCTGTGGGTGAATCCACCACACTTCCATGGAGGCATTTGCAAGTAAAAAAGAATAGCTCTGTTCTTAACTCTGCCAGTGCAAGGTTATGGGCTTGATCTATCAAATTCAAATGGACTTAATTTATATCAGGTCAGATACTCTGTGATGCTGGAAAATTCCCTTCAGTTGTCAGCCTACTTTTGCTTAACTGTAAGAACTTTTGTCTGGTAACTACACCACTTAACTACATTAAGAAGTTATTCTGTTCTAGTTCCTGTTGCAGTCAGTGAAGATTTAAATTGCCCCATGACCATCTCTAGCCACTAAATACATAAGCAGGCAAAAATAAGTGGCTTATGTAGGCACAGGTGGCTAAAGGCAGATAGGATGATGACTGCCGTATGCTTTGATGTGTTGGTGCATTAATAAAACAGGAACAAAAAATGTTCTAAGTGACCTTGTGAGGCTTTCTTTAGATGGAGGAGAGAGCTACATATGATTGCAATTCTTAGTTGCTTCCCAAATAATAAAAAAATAATAAATCATACTAGATGATGCCTTGAAAGCAGTTAATCAAGCCCCCATCATCCTCAAAATTATTACTGTTAACAAAAAGCAAGAAATTAAATATCACCATTGCATTGATGTATTGCCAGTGACTGTGTAAAGCATTCAGTGGTGGATATACCAGCTTGTAAGATCTTTTGGTCAGGAGCTGTCATTGGTGTCATCTCTGTTCATCTGGAAAGTGCTTTATGCACTGCCATAGTCTGGCACCCTTTGGCATTCCGGGATCAGCTGACATGGGTCTCCTTTCACTTCTGTAACTTGTGCAGCAAGTGCTACTTCTTGTTCACGGTCCTGCTGAGTGATGGGTTGGGCAACTGAAACTACAAAGTCCTGGTCTGTGTCTTCAAGATCCTGGAGCCTAGGTGGCTAAATACTGAACTTCATTGTCTTTGTCTGGAACGTACTGCCGAGTTGGTTCCAATTTTTTCCTTGGTGTCTTTTGTTCTTTGATAGAAATTATTTGTTTTGCCTTTGAGACTTAGTGCCAGTATAGTCATTGCTCATTTCACATCACACTTTGTAAACTAAAATTATAGAGAGGGGCATTCTTGAATCTGTACTGATAAGCAAAACAATGATGAAGTACAGCACTGGCAAACTATCACACAAGCTCAGGTTTTTTCTGGATAGTTCACTATCTAGTTATTCAGACCATAAACAAGGAAGCTTTGCATGTTGCCTAAGGCAGCTTACAGACAAGTGTGTGATGTAACCCATCTCCCATGAGAGCCAACAGCTCTAAATTCTGTAGCATTGCCTAATTATTCAATCTGTGTCATTGTGAATAGACTTTTTCAGTTGAAGTGAGAAAGAAAAACAGCTTTCAGGGTAGGATTCCTGTTGGTTTCATAGAGAGTTGCATGACAAAACACTAATTGAGGTTCTGAGGATTGGTGTTAATTTCCCAACAAACTCCTTTTGAAATTTCCGCTTTGGAGTTTAAAACTTCTGTGCTGATTTTAAAAGCTGATTGTAAAACAGAAAAGTACGAATTTTTTTACTTTCAAATTATTAATTTTCAGTTTCTGGCCACTCATCATAATTTCTCTATACGGGCTTGTGCTCTCATTGGAAAACTGACATTTGATAGAAGTTTCATGTTTGTATTCAGACTGCTGCCTGGAATGAGTCCAGAGGAGGCCACGAGGATGATCCGAGGGCTGGAGCAGCTCTGCTGTGAGGACAGGCTGAGAGAGTTGGGGCTGTTCAGCCTGGAGAAGAGAAGGCTCAGGGGAGATCTTATAGTGGCCTTCCAGTGCCTGAAGGGGCTACAAGAAAGCTGGGGAGGGACTTTTCATAAGGGCAGTTAATGACAGAACAAGGGGAAATGGCTTTAAATTGGAAGAGGGGAGGTTTAGATGAGATATTAGGAAGAAATTCTTTCCTGTGAGGGTGGTCAGACACTGGCTCAGGTTGCCCAGAGAAGCTGTGGCTGCCCCCTCCCTGGAAGTGTTGAAGGCCAGGTTGGATGAGGCTTTGAGCAACCTGGTCTAGTGGAAGGTGTCCCTGCTGATGGCAGGGGAGGTTGGGACTGGATGATCTTTAAGGTCCCTTCCAATCCAAACCATTCTGTGATCCTATGATTCTGTGAAAGTAAAAATGGAATCTGACGGTTTACTACGAGTTCTGGGTTAGTAAATTCAGTTCTAATAGTATGCAAATGAGCTACCTCAAAGCCAGCCTAGATGGTCTGCAGTTTACATGTACCCAGATGACAGGATGGACACTTTCTTCTTTGCCATATCAGGACCGAAACATCGATAACAGCAGCGTCTGTGCGTACTCCAGGCTGTGATCCAGGAACTTTCTCAAAAGACATCATCCTGTTACACTGTATGATTCAAAGTGGCACCAATGGAAACCAGGAACAGACAAATTTAGAACTTGAGACCTAAGTCCATTTGCAGTTTTACTAGCAGTTGTCGATCTTAAGAGACAATAGTACTAATCCATCATCTTATTTAAGATTTTTTTTTTTAAATCAATTTGAAGTGATAGAAACTGTTGAGCTGAATGAACTGGAACTTCTCTGTACTTTTGCTGGGGAACTGTGGTGTTGTCCTGCTCAAAAGAGTGGGAAAGGGGAGGTCATTGAGAAACTATCCAGCTACCAGAAAGTGTGTCCTTTGCCTTCTTGTTTATGTGCATTTGTCTGTAGTATTCCTTCTTGATGGTGGTGGAGCTGAAGTTTGTAGAAAAACATGTTCCTGGTAGTGATTTAATTACTGTTGGCTAAATCATAATTACAATTACAATCATAATTACATTAAATCATAATTACAATTACAATCACAATTACTGTTTATTAATCATAAATTATATGAAGTATCTAATATTCACTTGGATTGCGTATGTTTCTCAGATTATTTTTTTTAAGTATTGTGGAAGAGAGTATAAGGGGGAAAGGGAGTATTGATTGTACTCTGAAAGGGAGGAGAAATGAATTTGGTTTTT
>NW_010290952.1:11505-24051 GCF_000700745.2 Antrostomus carolinensis | reverse complement strand
TTATGTATTTATCTTCTGAAATTTTTAAAACTTCTTAGGAAAATGTCAGTTTATCAAATTCAATTATGCAACCTTCAGACTTACTAAAACCTTACACTTTTCTACTTCCCACATGCTTTCTATATTTAAAAAAAGCCTTTTCTGCAGTAACCAGCCTTGACAGAGATAATTGGGAAAGCAGTTTGCTTTCTTCCTACCTACCTAATTTATGTTTTTTACTTTTTAAACTAGGTCCTCACTTCAAGACAGAACACCTCAATCCTAAGAATATTTTCCTGGTCGCAAGGGTTTCCTTCATGAGCAATCGCTTAGCAGAGTTTTGAGTCCAGGCTGTTCAATTCATTACAATTCCAATGTCAGGCTGGTTTTAATGGTTCATTTTAAGATGTTCTAATAGCAGTGATAAATAATGAGGAGGAGTCTCAGCCGATCCTGTTTTAATTTGTAATTACATTGCTATTTTATTTTTCAGGTTTTATAGTCATTTAATCTACTTGTCTCACAACAAGAGTCTCTGTTTTTCGTCTCATTTTAATTCATGTACTAACTTTGTATACCGTGAAGTGGATGGTGTTGTGTGAAGAACAATGACATGACTAATTAGGACACAGGGTGGCACATACTGGAGGTGTTTGGACAGGTTTGAGGATTTGCATCTTTTATGCTTTGTTTCAAATGCGATTGCACTTTGTGAAAGGGTTCAATCTAGGATGTCTGCATGGTGCTGATTCACTGTATAGAACATTTTTCCAGTGAAATGTCAGTTACAACAAAAGGTTTTAGTTTGTTTCCTTTTGTTTTTTTCCTAGAAAAGATTTTATAACTAATTCATATTTGTGTAAGTGTATACATATTAGGGCCACAAAGATGATGAGGGGCCTGGAGCATCTCCCATATGAGGAGAGGCTGAGAGAGCTGGGACTCTTCAGCCTGGAGAAGAGAAGACTGAGAGGGGATCTGATCAATGTCTATAAATACCTGAATCGAGGTGGGGGCAAATGGATGGGGCCGGGCTCTCTTCAGTAGTACCGAGTGACAGGACAAGGGGCAATGGAAAAACACTGGAACGCTAGAAGTTCCAGACAAAATTTAAGGAAAAACCTCTTTACAGTGAGGGTGCCAGAGCCCTGGGACAGGCTGCCCAGAGAGGTTGTGGAGTCTCCTTCTCTGGAGATGTTCAAAACCCACCTGGACACTTTCCTGTGCAACCTGTTGTAGGGAACCTGCTTTGGCAGGGGGGTTGGACTGGATGATCTCCTGAGGTCCCTTCCAACCCCCACCACTCTGTGATTCTGTGATAAGTATATACTTCGGCACTCTAAGTTTTACTTTTCTCTTCAGAAAGAGCCATTGGTATCAATAGGGCTGTAATATTGTGCTACATGGCGTAAATGTTGTCTATTTGAATTATTTTAAATAGCTCCTTGAGAAAATAATGCTGCAGACTTTGTAGAGCTTTCCATTTTTATATTCTCCATATTCAAAATATACCTTCGTATTCTATTTTTCATATACTGCTTGTCATAAGTGTACTTGCAGCAGCCTACTTCAGCATGGTACCTCACAGAGAATTTGGAAAAATTTGTGGTCCTATTGAGGTAAATTGAAATCTTGCTGTTGACTTTAACTGGGGACAGGAGACCATTTGCTATGGATATTTTTAGTTTATGCCACCAGGAAATTTAATGTGTGTTGGAGAATATAATCTATCTTTACCTATTCCTCCTCTGAAAACACAGGTGGAAAATGTAGGCTTTTGCAAAACATCAGAAAGTTATAAAAAGTTCTGGCCATGGTAAGCCAAGGAGGGAACGGTTGGAACCCTCAAAGGACATCTTTGTTTAACTTCTGTTTTTTTCGCTCCCTTAGCATCTGTAACCCTGTACTGGGTGCTGGAGGGGGCAGTTACAGCAGCCCAGCTCGGTGACTATGGAGTCTTTACTTACCCTAGAGGAAATACTGATAAGAAGGACATATGTTAATCCTTCCTTTCTCAGGAGGTCCAGTTTATACCTCTAGGATGGCAAAAGGAGCCAGTGTCAGTTCAGAATTCAGAGCTGGTTGCATTTCATACAACTGTTGAACATAAAATGAACTGTGAGTTGCTAGGCACAGGGGCTAGCTGAGCTCTAGCTCAGATCTCTCTGCTAGGTTACCTGTCTTAATCACTGCACTGGGAAATCATGCTCACCTGTCATCTCACCTATTGTTTCCATTAATAATTAATTTTTTTTAAAAAAGACAACTCAAAGAAACCTTGTTTCCAGCAGGAGCGTGGGCAGTGCCTTCCCAAGGCCAAGGCAATTTACAGTCAGGTGTTAGAGCACTCTGCCAGGGCATATTAATTTGAATCCTTTTGGATTAAAGGCAACAGTGAATGTGGCTTTTCTATATCCCAAACAGATGCTTTATCCACTGAGCTACCCTGTGAAAAGGAAATGCTCAAGGGCTGTGTTTTGTATTTAAATGTATATTCTGCATGTTTGAAGGGTATCTGCTTGATTGGACCTAGAGAAAGACAGGCAGGTGAGCATCTATTCTGATGCCCTGAGAAGGTGTAGCCATCAGACTACTCAACTCCCATGAAGATAGAATCATTTCTAGGTATGGCACAGAAATTATAAATTCAGTCACACAGGTAAGAAAACTTAGATACTGCTAAAAACATGCACAAAGGATTGATGGTGGTTGGAGATTTGCTTGCTGGGATATTGATGCCTTATTCTGCTTTAGTTCTCCTTTCGGCATTTTGATCTTTTTGTAGATCTGGGTCTAAGAAATAAAAATAATTGAATGAACATCTGAATGTTGGATTTGTAAAGTATAAGTTAGTAATTTTTCTACTGGCATGTGTTCAGAAATAGTTTTGAAGTGAAAAAAATCTGTCAACAAAGTAGTAGCTTCAGATATGTTCACTTTGGGTCTTTGACACTCATTTATTAAGAAGTTTATCTTAAAGGAAACATTTTTAACAATATTCATTAGAATATGTTGGATTATTACAAGTTTTTATGAAGCAGATATTTAATAACCAAGTTTTTATGAAGCAGATATTTAATAACTTGGTAATTAGTTTTGTAATTACTAGGCAATGAATACTTAAAATATTGAGTGCAAGCTATTTCCCCGTGTTTCAGGTGTTCCAAAAGCTTAATGAAGCACAGCAATCACATTCAATACTGTAAAATTAGCAACGTGCACACATCTCAAACACCCTCATACAGCAACCTGTCAAAAAATTGCCATGAACTGCATCTCTAAGGACAGGCAGTAAATCAGGGCTTAGTGATACTCCCTTAAAGAATACATCGCTACTACACGGTCTGAATCTTGGGATTGTCCTGTGCTAGGGCAAGAGTTGGATGCGATGACCCTTGTGGGGCCCTTCCAACTCACACCATTCTATGATTCTCCTATGCAGGAAGCTCCAAAGGGAGGAGGGCCTGTCAGAGCACTTACCTGGGTGATACCGTCGTAGACTGCCATCAGCACAACCCTGCAGCTGGGAGATACAGTGGGAAATTGCAGGTTGCAAACACATTCAACCTGACAATACAGTTACCTACCCTGCCTCTCGTGTTGCTGCAATATCCAGGGGTAATAGCGTATGACCGGTCCCATGCAAGGCCAGCTTACAGCAGCACCTAATGCAGTTAGGCTCCAATTCACAGATGTTAAATTGCTAAATTACTGCATGACTTGGACTGTAATTTGGGACAAACACTAAGTTCCCATCTGTTACATGAGGTAGTGTTTCATGTAACATACCTCCCACTTTTAAGTCAATATAGTCCTTTTGTAACCAAACACAAGTTAGCCCTATTTCCCATTAAATTTTAGGAGAAGCCCCATCTCTCAACCCTTCTTTCACATAAAGACCATATCAAGGGTTTGCTTCTTTGTTTTGTTTTCTTAAAAGAAAAATTAGCCTTTCAAATGTGGAGGAAAGTGAAACTTTTGAAGAACTAACTAATATTGTGAAATCTCTGCTCGGATTGGAAACTTATCTCACTATGCTAAATTCAAAATAGACAGGGAACAGTAGCTCAAAGAGGCATGGAAAAATATATTATAGGCACAGTGTTACCATTTTAATTTTTCATTAAATCTAACACTTCCATGTCATTTTTAATGAATTCTATCTAAAATTATACTATGTTCAATTATACTCTTACACTTCAAGCTAATGAAAATCCAACATTTGTGATTGTATCAAATTAACCCTGAAGACTGAGAAACTATTTAGTAATCTGTGCAGCATGGTCTATATTAAGTGCTGATTGATTTAATATATATGAGAATATATTTTATAATCTGAATAAAATAGAAATTGAAAATTTCTAATGTATGAACAATACATTGTCGTAGATTGTATATAAAAATCAAAGTTGGTTCATGCATGCTTACATGGCAAGGTATGTGGACTTTAAATATTTAGAACTAATCTGGAATTCTATCTTTCACCATTTCTGCTACCGTTTTGTTCAACCCATGATTTAGTTTCCTCCTTCTGTAGTATGTCTGTGAGGTTTTTGTCACATAGAGCATGTTAATGCCGCTGTAATGACCACACCCTGTGGCTCTCATGAGTGAAAACTGTATCAGTAAAATTCCTCCTGTATTACATGTGCAAAATAATGGACCTGAATGAAGTCTTGAATCAAATTAGCTTTAAGTATGCTTAAAAGCATATTTATTTCACAGTGCAAGAAGCTGAACATGAATTTTGTGGGTTTGCTGTGTAAATAATTACTAAGTTAGTTGGTCAAGAAGCAAATACCTCATTGATTTCAATAAGCCATTTTATTTAAAAGACTATGACTACTCAGTTTTGTTTCTGAAAATTATTATTGCATGGAGTCAGACTATATGAGTATTAAAATCTCTCTAAAATTTCTAAGTGTTAATAGCTGATTAACCACTTAATCAACCACTTAATTAACCATTTAAAACAATTTTGACAAGTGCAATAGAGGAAGAAAACTATGAATTTAAAATACATTTAAAATATTTGGGATCTATTTAGATAGATGAAGTCAGCAGGAGTTAATTGACTTGTTTCTATTGTTAAGGAGTGTGTCCAAGCTGCCTCTTAGCCAGAGCGGTTAATGGTAGGGAACAGTTCAGATCCTACCAGACTGCAGGAGATCAAAGGGGAGGACCTAAGGAAGTAAAGTCTAATGTGAGTAACCAGAGTGTTCAGGCGGGTACCAGGGTAAATCTGGGAACGCTTGGTTTCTGGGCCACAGCAGCAGAGTAAGGTTGTGAAGAAAAATCAGCACAGATTTGTTGAGCACAAATCACATCAAACAAATTGAAGTTCTTATTTTGATCAGAAGTCTACCAGAATAGAAAAACAGGAAGAAGGAAATGTGTTTTGAGTTAGGAAACTTACTGAAATTTCAGAGAGTTGAATTTCCCAGGCTGCAGACTGAATAAACCTCTCGTGTTCTCCTCAATCCAGTTCTATTCAGCAGTTTCCTTGACAAATCAGATAGTGTAATTAGAGACATGCATGCAATCCTGCACTGATAGGCTGAGATGCCTCTTGGAGGACAGGAATAGAATACAAGGTGATCTCAGAAAGGGTGGAGAAACTGTGTGAAGTCAAGAAAATGAAATTAAGTACAGTACTGCTGTTAGGAAGGAGAATTGGGTAGCTGCATACAAAATGAGGAATCACAAGATAAACAGAAATCAGGATTTGACTGAATGGTTAAAAAGAAAATGCTGTAGAGGAAAAAACACATACAGGCTGTGTTGGGTTACCAGGATTGTTCTATTTAAGTTAATGGAGGTATTTATATTATATATTTCTGTAGATTTAAAAAGGAAATGCAATATGCAACTATATGAAAGCAGTAATGCCCAGATCTAGAGGCCTTGGGTGGGGTACTCTGCCCACGGCTGGGCACTGCTCTTTGAGGGCAAAGATTATAGAAGAGGGAGAGAGAGGAGGTTCCTTCAAAGAGGACAGGAACATTTTCGGTGGCCCTTAGAAAAATTACAAAGAAAAATAGGGGAAATGACTGACTATAACTGCAGGGAAGCATTGTGAAAGGCTGTGATGTCCTTCATTTGGAACGATATTTAACAAACATCTCTGGGGCAGTCAAAATATAATTAATCTTGCCTCGGGGCATGGGCAAGGCTTCTTGACAGCCCTTCCAGCCCTACATTTCTCTGATTCTATTACAAGTATTTAAAGATCTAACATGACTGTATTCCTGCGTATCTGAAACCTTGCAATGTGCTGATTAAAAATAGCTATATATCCTTCTGCATTAGAATTTGTAAGCACAGCTTTCCTAGCCTGCAGCAATGGAGACCAAAGCATTCTTCACAGGCAGCGATATTAACCTACTCTGTATAGCACACAAAGATGTATTAAAACAAATACAGTGGCTCATTGTCTGTCTGGACAAAGCATTGAAGAAAAAGGGAATGCCCTAGGCAAGACAGCTCTTCTTCAATCCCACTTAGTCTAAAAAAGACCAAAGAGGAGAAAGCGCCTCTTGCACTGCACATAAATACATTTGAAACTTTTCTAAATGGAATCTTTATTTGGAGGTCAGAAATGAAAGCAGAGCCATAGAAAGGCTTTTCCAAGAGCAATCTCCTGGAAGTCACAGCATATTAGAGAAATTTTTAAAAGTCACTGAACCTGAGTTTAGGTCCCTACGTCTTGGGGTCTTAAAATTCATTACTTCTTTCTGGTGGAAAGAGGATGAGGAGGTATTTCTGTATTGGCTTCCTTTTCACAAGCCTCAGCTGTGATCCATGATTGTAATGCTTCAGTCAGATTTCAAAATATGATCTGAACTGTCCGTTGGGTTACAGCATAAGATAGAACAAGATATTAATTTAATAGCATAGGTTAGTAAGGAGAGAAAGGAAGGAGAGAACCTCCATATTATAGCAAACAGAAAATCAGTTAGTGGGGAACGCCTCATACAGGCACAAATTCTTTGTGTGGAAAAGAAGCAGTTTTATTGCTGTTTTTTTTCCTTAATGTTTGTCTGAAAAGTGCTGAAACCAGACAATACCCATAAAATATTTTTTGTAAAGCATTTCAGTCTCCCAGCAAAACACAAAAGAAGTTCACCTTCTAAAACAGAATAACAATTTTCTATAAAGTCCTAGTTCACATGGAAGCAAAATTCAGCTCTTGGCCAGGATGCCAGCCTAAAGCCACATAGTCATAAAGCCTGTTTTAAGCTTAAAAACATTCAGGAATAAGTGAAGCCAAAAGATACTTACGGTGTTCTGCTACCCCCATTTGTTTGAGAGCGAGTGTTCAGAATGACCTGCTCACTGAGATGTACACAAGATCCCATGTGCTAAGCAAGCCAGATATTCTTTAAGATCATTGGTCACTCAGTGTTTGATATTTACCTCTGCTTTTGTTATTGACAAACATTTGAGTAGAAAAAGAAGTTTATACTTCAGTTATGTAATGTTTCTGCTTAAAATTCATCCTCATAGTGGTTTGCTTTTACAATAACACAAGTTTACTCGCAAATATCTCTTGCATTCTCTTAGAACTGTGACAGTTGCTGTTCTGACCCTACCATTCCTGTAGCTTTAAGAATAATTTTCTCCTTAAATAATAGCTCATGATAGGCAAATAGCACTGTCATTCCCTTTAGACACATTAATATTCCCAGTGGAAGAAGAGGTTCACCTATTCAGGTATTCAGGATAATTGAGTTCAACACTAACTTAAATTCCAAGTTGGAACTTAAAGCCAAACTCCCCCACAATTTATGGAAGGTTATAATTGAGTAAATCTTGGAAAAAGGTTTGTCAGGTGAAGAGTTTTTGTCTTAAGTGACAAAAATTTGGAAGTTAAGGATGGTGGCCTGCTAAATTAGTGCTGTGAAATCTGCAAGAGACCAAGAAGACTGGCTTCCCTCCTCCATCCCACCTAAGCTGACTGGCTAGAGGAGCTGAATGCCTGGTAAATGTGGTAACCCAGAGCAGTCCTTCAGTAGCTTCTCTCACAGGATTTGCTGGGAATTAACTCTTATTTCTCTCTATGGGATCACAAGAGAGGGCACTGGTTTTCCAAGGTCTTACTGGCTCACAAGAATGCTGTCAGATGCCGCCTTGCCCTAGATGTAAGGAATTAAGTCCTGGATCTGCAATTGTGTCATAGTGATTCAGTTAATAATGTAGAAATTGTGATACACAAATATTTCTTAGCAACTTCGATATTAATTTAAAAATCTGCACGTTGGTTTTATTTGAAGAATCTTATGTAAATCAAAAGTGTATCTGATTTTTTCCATTTAACCTTTAAAAAAAAAAGTTGGGGTTTGGGTTGGGTTTTTTTGCTGTTTGTTTTCAACTCAGCAAGCCCTACCTTGCTTATACCCTTGGACAATTTTGGTTACAGCAACACTATTGCACATTTAGATTGGATATATGGAAAGAACTTATTGCAGAAATTTTATCAGTTATTAGAATTCGGTTTTTAAAACAAAATGAAATTGAGTAATGAAAATAAACATATGTGCAATTTGTCATGTCTAAATAGTTCAGTACACTGTAGCGGGCAGTTGGAAGATTTGGAAAATTTAGTAGAGATACTCTTAAGTTAAGACTAGTACAGTGAACTGAGAACCAGGAGGCTGGTTAAAGAAGTGAAACTTAAAGGAGTGAAAACTCTAGCAGGTTTTTTTGCTTGGAAAAGGCAAACAATATTGTTATACACTACATGGAGTTTGGATAATCGGAGGCGAAGCATAGGTTAGTAGTCAAAATTCAAGTAGCACTTAGCAAGTGTAAGAAAGCACACAAGTCCTTCAGTGTTTGCTTTATTCTGTTCTTCATGTAGAAAATGTCAAGTGCCACTTGAAATGGAGATAAAGTTTGAAACACCCAAACAATATTCAGTTTTCTCCAAACTGTAGATCAGCTAGTGGAGAATTTTACAGTATTTTGGATTCCAGACAAGACTGTATCTTCTGAACAGTTTCCACAAATTTCTATGAATTCCTTCATTTTGTCTTTAAGATGCTCTCTCAAGTGTATTTTAGATTTTTACGCTTATATTTCTTGAGGGAAATAAATGGTTGCAACCTCATGAATGAAAAATAATCAGTGTATGGTAAAAAGATGGAGAGTCGGTTTAAAAGTAAACAGTTTAAAATGTTTCTCTAGTTCATCATATAATTTATTAAGATTTGAAGGAATGCATCTGTAACCACACATTTCACGTTCATCAAGAGTTTCTCGAGCTGTTTGGATGCGTATGTGGGTTGTGTGGTTACAAGTGGTTTGTGTTTCCATGAGGGGATATACAAAACCAGATCTGGCCGGAAACTGACAGTGCACTTGTATTGTTCTGCTGAAATTTGGTGCCTTCAGAAATCCCAAGCCCTGGAGACCAAGGGAAAAGTCTGAAGTAAGGAAGGCTTTACCTTTGGTGGAGGACAATTGGGTTAGAGAACATTTGAGAAAGCTGGATGTACGTAAGTCCATGGGCCCCGATGGGGTGCACCCATGACTGCTGAGGGAGCTGGCTGATGTCAGTGCAAGACCTTCTCTCAGTAGCCTCCAGAGATGCCTTCCAGTCTTAAACAGACTAATTCTGTGATGCTCTCCTCAAGCACAGTTTTAGGTAGAATACCAGTACTGCTCAAGCTGAGGTCATTATTGTGCTAAAATGAACTAAGAAACAACAAAAGCCCCCCAACTGAGATAGTTTATTTAAAACAGGGTCTAATTTACCTAAATCAAGACTAGGGACTATGAGAACTTCTGGCAGCTCAAATACAGTGCAGTAGCTAGTGTTTTCAGTTTGGGAGAGAAATAACAGCCTGTGTGGATCCCTTCCCTTTACCTACAAAATACTGGTCAGATTCTATTGAATTGTGTTATTTCTGACAATCTAGAATAACATGCTGACCTTTTCCTTAAGCGTATGTGGCATACTGCAGATGGGCAATAGAGATGTCCTTTCTCCTCCTCTTTCTAGTTTGATAAATTAGGCAAAATTAAACGCTGCTTCTACCATATATCTCCAATAATCAGCCACACACTGCTTTTCTCCCTGCCCTCCAGTGTTTGTACAGAGTTAGGCACCCACAAGATGTAGCAAACATAGTGTGCACAGATCACACCTCCCCAGCTTTACCTGGTGTAGGTGAGCAGTTGCACTGAAGGGACATGGTGGTGAAGTCAGCACAAGCTGTGCTACATCCCTCCCAACCACCTGCTTGCTTTGGAGGCAGAGCATCCAGTCCATGTTGTCACATTTACTGCTGCAATTTGCTGATCTTGTTAGCTAAGCTAATTAAATTATAGGTAGCACAATTACACCGATGCTTGTTACAGTTTTACCATCGGGCATGTCCATAGACTGATTTTTCAGAAGTCACTGAAGCACTTAGAAGCATCATCTATATTGACTTGCTGGGAATTTTCAGTTCCTAAGAGTCTCGGTTGCTGTTGAAGTCAGAGTTTACAGACAGATATTAGTAAGTAGGAGGAGAGTGGGAAAATTAAAATGTGTGGCTATATATACAAAAGAGGAAAGCACTAAAATTAAATGTGATGTGTCATATTCTGTAGAGGGCAACTGGTATATTCAAGGTCTTAAAAAGCTAAATAAAAAAGTAGATAAACTAGACTATCTTCTGCTAACTCTAGCAGGGACAAATATGGATCTCGGGGCTGCAGGGTTAGTGACATCATTAAGAAAATTCATTCTGCTACTCTAAGGCTGACTTCTTGAGGGCTGTCTTCATCTCTGACGTGGTGCACATAAAGGCATACAGATGCCTCTGTTTGTTAGATGGCCACAGTGTTTTCTTTTGTTTGCATTTAGAATTGTAACTTATTTTCCTTAGGATAACGTTAATCAAGAAGCTGTCAAAGGTGAAAATTGTGGAGTCTAGGCCATTAGTACCCTGGCTTCTATAGAGGAACAGAAGGTGCACGTCTTTCCCCCACCCCAGAGATAGAGAGCCCTGATGTTAAAAAATTTTGAGATTTAGTGGTCTAAAGAAGCTGATTGGTTTGGGATTTTTTCCTACCTCCACATGTAAAAAATAACCTGTAGTGACTTAGTGTCAAGTGCTTACATTGTCCAGACTGTGTCCTACTGTGTGCCTTCCATCGTGTTTACTGAATTGTGCCTCTAATTTATCAGAGCTTCAGAACAGAGGCTTGTCAGCTGTTTGATCCAGTCCTCCTGCTACAAACAACTGTGATAACATTCGTTATTACTCATCAGAGTAAACAATAGATTTGTGGAAATTAAGAAGTTAGAAGAAGCAACCACAGCAAGGAGAGAACTTGATTTAATAAATGAACAACTGCTGTACCTAAATAGATCAGGCTGACTCAAAGGTTCGAAACATTTCTTTCCCCTAAAGCAGTAATTTGTAAGTAAGGAAAACAGGCAAAATCAAATAAACTGGGACCAGAGTAGAATAGAAACAATGACCATTCGTTATGTCAGTAACACAGAGAAGTCAGCAACAGGAGAGATGAGATAATAAAAAGAAGCAAAGAAAAAGAAGATGAAGGCTACCAGCTTGTTACAATTGCCGTCGCTGCACTGCCTCTGCTTGTCAAATTCACTGTGCGTGCATGTGGCACTGGAGCAGATTGGTATTCTCGGTGCACACACACTCTGCATCTTCTAAATCTTCTAGATACATGCCTGCATCTTCTAAAAGTTTGTGAAAGCTCAGAAGGAGGATGTCAGAAATGTGAAGGACAGCAGAGAAAACAGAGAGAGAGTAACTTTTCTCCCTGTAGCTGGATTTGGTTCCACTGCTCACAAGGAGGAAATGGATTGATCTTCCTAGAAACACTCCCTGGCAGATTTGGATGAGTTTATAAGACATGGTCGGTTTTTGTCAGCAGTGATGACATCTTCCAGAGAGGCTGGTGATGAGGGTAACAAGATTGCTGTTGTTCGGAGTTAGGTGTCAAAATTACAGAATTACATGGGAAAAATGAATAAGAATTACTGGTTTTACTTTCACAGATGCTAAGTCCCTCAACCAAGGCACAAGCAAATAAAACCTCAGTAAATTATTGCTGTGTTTTCTCTGTGAATAAAAACATGTGATACAGAATCACAGTTAATTAAGGAAAATGCACCTCAGTGAAGGGAAAAATAGAAACACATCTTGGGGTAAGAGGCAGAAGGAAAATCCATTGAGGAACAACTCCCTTATCTCAATGTAAGGTTTAGATTTAGGGCTTTCTGGCAGTCTCTAATAGCTCTGAATTTTTAGTAACAATTGGGGGAATCATTGACGAGTTGCAATGATATGAAAACACCACTGGAAGAGTAGGATCCAGACTCCTTGGCCACAGATCTTATATTCACAGTGCCAGACACTTAAACCCATCGTTCTTGTTCTTTCATTGCCAGTGCCTTATCTGCACTCTACATTACTACGTAACTCTTCTCACTCCTGCACTTTAGTTATTTCCATAGTGATATCTTCCATGGGATTTTTTTCTTCTCTGGTAGATTTCCAGTCATATATCTGTCATCATGGAAAGGGACATCCCAGCTTT
>NW_010290952.1:1434-11472 GCF_000700745.2 Antrostomus carolinensis | reverse complement strand
GGAATTGATTGCTTTTGGCAGTGCTGTAGCCACTTTTAAGTTCTAATTTATACCAGGCAGACATAGAATGCCATCTGGTCGTGCCAAAGCGATTTGAAAGGAAGCACAGAAATACACATTTGATTTGGCCATCTGTCCTCGTGTCTGTAACATCACAGAGCAAGGCATTGGCATGTCTGAGGCCAGTAGCTGAGGCTTTGTTGTTTTTCTCAGAGGGTAGGGAAGTAGGATCTGGCACAGCCCTCTGGTAGAAGAGGTCCTTGGAGTTTTTCGAGCCTGATTGTGTAACATGAAAGGGGAAGAATGCCAGCTAATGTCTCTGTCCTTGGTTTCTCACTCATTCACTTACATTTCCTGGCAAGAGCTGTGTTTGTGGATGGGTGGGGGTGGGTAGATATATCCAGTTCTGAAATCACTTCGTTAGAAGTGGTTGCCTTCTCACTTCAGGCAAGGAATTAACAACAGTGTTAACGGTTCAAAGAAGTGAAGATACTCTTCTCTTCTTTTTTGTTTGGTTTTTGTTTTGAGTTTTTGTTGGTTTGAGGATCGTGGTGTTTGGGAGGTTTTTTTCTTTATTTTTGTTTTGGGTTTTTTTATTGTTGATTTTTTTTTTTTTAGGGGCTTGTGGCTTTCTGTGAACCCACTGGAAATAATCAAATTAAAAGAACCCTTTTCTGCTTGTTTCAGAGCTTTGGTGCTCACATGTCACACCAAGCACTTAGAAGAAGTGATTAGGAGTTTGATGGATGAGCCCCTCCATTTATT
Source organism: Antrostomus carolinensis (assembly GCF_000700745.2). NCBI lineage: Eukaryota > Metazoa > Chordata > Aves > Caprimulgiformes > Caprimulgidae > Antrostomus > Antrostomus carolinensis. The sequence goes on along the minus strand of NW_010290952.1, from coordinate 10,707 downwards.
CATTTATTTGTTTATTTATTTTAAAAGGTTTCCCACCTCACAGATGGGACCATATGAATTGCCCAAACACAGGTGAACAGATGAATTCTTTACTTAGAAGATAATACTAGTAATTACAACATTAAGACTGTTACATTGTTACTAAACTTCATTAAGCACTTTGTCACTTGAAGTTACAGACCTATTGACTGATTACTGGAAGTTAAGGGTGAAAAGGCTGGTTTTATAAACTCCTAAAAATTAACAGCAGTGTTGGGGGAGAGGATTTTTGCTCTTCTGTTTTTTTTGGGGGGGGATTTTTTGTTTGTTTTGTTCTTTTTTATGGCAGATGAGAGAATCTGGGTATGTGAGGCTAATACTAAAAGATAGATAAAGCTTGTGAGGTAGTGGCAAATATTATGGAAAATGGGGCAGATGAAGGAAACGCATCTTTTTCTGACACTTCTTTTCATAAATGTTATTGATAGGCTACTGGAAACAAATGGATATTAATAATCCATTAATATAATTTCTGTAATGCATCTCTGTCTGTCTCTGTCTCTTTTTAAAAATTAACTTTCCTTCTTGTTGGGCTAAGGATAGTTACCTTCCACGTGAAAGGTGGTGTCTTGTCTTATCTTGTAACTCCTGCTCATGCAAATGAATGCAAATACAAGTTACACATTGAAGGAGAATCTTTTTCTAGCACTTTCATAGAGATGGAATAATTTGTATGCTAAGCTGGAGTTTACTGTCTATAGTTTTGTGAATTCCTGGATTGGTTGTTACAAATGCATTAAATGTAGTGTTGCTGGGCAGGAACAAAGACTAGGAATCCCTGTGTGCATGGACAGCAAAAATAAGGCTGTATCGTTTCCAACTGAAAGTAGAATTTCTATCTGGGACTCCCTTCAAAGGGAGGGAAATTCTATAAACATCACTTTTAAAGAAAAATTTTGAATAATAGGTAACAAAACCAGAATTGGCAAAAAAACAAATTGTTGGAATTTGCTTATTGAGGCACAAAAGGCAACAGGCTGGGATATATTACAGCAGAGTTACAAAATTAATCCATTCCTTTTGGTACATGAGAAGAGTAGACCAATTCCCCTATCTCTGTTATTTGCATTTATCACTAAATGAGTCCTTGTGCCACAGACACTGGAGACTGGAAGAGTATCCTGAAGAACCATCATTGCACTTGTTGGCTGCTGTTGTATCCTTCTCTGAGCCTCAGCTACTCAACGATGGGAATGCTGTGCTCAGCCTGAGGGAGCTTTGTGCTGACCTAGGATGGCAGCTCTGATTTACACCCCTGATTCAGGGAAAAATGCATGTTCAGAGGTTTAAACCTGTGCTTGTAATGCCTTCTAAAGTTAGAAGATATAATCCCATTCCCACAGGATGCATTAATTAAGTATCCTTAAGTCTTATCTGGTGTTAGAACTCCAGCAAGAGCCCTTCATATGATTTCAGGTTTTCCAGCAGTCAGCAGATAGGCCAGGAAGACTGATCACGCTTCTGACAAGAAAAACTTTTCATTCTAATCAGAGATATTAGGATAGTGCATCAGTTTTGCTCCTGAGCAGGTTCTGGAAGTTAGTAACTTAAAACTAATAAAATCTCTTCTGAGATCTAGCTCCTGACTTGTTGCTGCACATGCACAACTACAGATGTGTCTGCCACCACTCCATGATTCGCAATAACATGACCTCTCGATGTGCAATTGGTTTACACTTGAGCATTTCCCAATTGTATGGGGAAATCCTTTGATCAGACTTAAGAGTTTCAGCTCCCATCAAGGACTGGGAATGTCTGTACACTTGGCAGGAGGAATGGTGTAGGAAATAAAGATGCACCTAAGTCTCCTTTTATTTTTTTTTTCATCTGTTTTTTATGTTAATCTGCAAATACCCATCATGCAAATGCTCCTTTATGGGAAGAGACTCCCATATTAGAGGTGTTGTATTGTGTAATCCAAAACCACCAAAACATTCACAAGTTCCCTAGCTTTTATATTTGTTTTCATAGAGAATGACTAGTAAAACAGTGCTAATCTTGTAGCCTATTGAAGTACTAAACACAGCACGTGTGTTCTGTAATCCTTACACAGCTCTCGCAGTTTGGGATGTACTAATGCAGTTCTAGGACATCCCCACCTACCAAGAGGAGGCTCTGACTGCTAGGCTAGAGGATAAGGTTTCCTTTTACCCGAGATCCTCAGTTGTCAGGTGGCCAACAGGCACAGCTACCTGAAATCCACTAACAGCAAAGGGTTCTCCAAAAACGTAGGGGCTGAGAACTTTCCAAAGCCCCTCCTGCCGGGAATGGTGTGTGGAGCACATCTCCAGCTTCCTGCGTAGTGCTCTACCCAGGAGATTGGTGTGTAAAAGACGAGCCTGTTTTGCTCCTGTTGTCTTTCTACCCTCAACTCCAGTGTATCAAGTATGTTAGTTTTGCTGGTAGCATATCTAGCAAATTGAGCTGGTTACTGGGTCTAGGGTTAATGGATGCTTAAATTTGGATATTCAGTCAACTGTTGGCAGCAGGTGTGTACCTGGGCAGTTTTGTGCCTGCCGACAATGCCTGATAACACACATTCATGTGCTTGCTGTGAACAGTTTTCCAAGCTTGGTATTTTAAACAGCTGAATGCTTTCTTTGATCTTGTGTTTGGTGCTGCGTCAGCAAAGCAGATATGAATTCTGTCAGTGACTTAGGAGCTGAATCAAACTCACAGAGAGATTTTAATCCTGATGCTATTCATGTTGCTACATGGATTCATTAAGTACAGCTTTTCTAGTAAATGAATGCCTCAAATTCTTGCCTTTAGAATTACAGTCCTCTTATTTAGCAGGGTGAAGATGTGGTACATGTTTTTGATGGGAAGGTGTGAGAAAGGGAAAAGAGGGGGACACTGCATTTGAACATGAGAGCCTTTTTGATTTTTGTCTGTATATAAAAAGTAGAAATATATAGAAAGAAAATAAATTCTAAGATAGAGACTTATGAATGTTATACTTATGGAGAGGAGGAGGCCGTCCTTCTCGCCTTTTGGAAAGCGAACCTTGGGAAATACAAAGTGCAGATCACAGCAGTTGTTCCCAGTGTGCTGTTTGGTATGCAGTGAATCCAGCGAGCAAGGCCCTAAGCAGCAATCTTTGAAATCTATTACATTTGTTCTACAAAGTCACTCTAAACCTATTTAATCTTCTTCATCACTGCTTCTGACATCCACATCTTATGTGCTGAGTAGACAACTGAAGGAGGAGATTTATAAGGCAGCTCTCTCAATTGATTCTTAGAAGGCCAGTTTTTACAGGTTAGGAAGGGCAATGTTTCATTTTGTTTTATTTTTTTTTACTTTACCTTCCTCCATCTGGGACATATACTACCACTGACACAGCAATACATTTTGCTTTTATTAACTAACCAAAAATTAAGTGGTGATTATCAATGCCACCTTCTCAAGAATTGCCTTGCACAGCAACATATTCCCCCTTCTCCATGTGGAATGTGGAAATACTGGGAGCAGAAGAATGATGAGGGACTGTGGCTTTTGTGTTTATTCAAAGGCTTTTTTGAACTAGGCATTTAATAGCAGATTGGTCTTTTTTCAAAGTTCTTTTGAGGGCATGGAGGGCACAGAAGCTGTGGCAGAAATCCTGAATGCAGCAGAAGGAGCAGCTTGTTTCACACACTAGTGCTGGCATTAGTGTTGGCACAGTGACTGAGTGAGGAACTCTGGACTGGGAAGTAAATCAGCAGCTTTCTGTTTCTGAGTTTTATTTTCTCTTTCTTAAAAGGCTGGTGCTGAGGAAAGGGAGGCAGAGAACATTGTAAACTTGCTGAGGAATTTTTAAAAGCATTTGGTATTGATCTGAAACACTGAAATTACCAAACCCCCTGCCTGAAGTCAAAGAGGGAAGAGTTAATCCAATGTTTTGTGCTTTAAAAAGTCCTACCAGTAGAGAATGGACTTTCGCTGAGTAAGCAAGACTGTAAGGCAGTCGGGTTCCCAGCAGCAATGGTGATTTGCCTCACTATTAAGGTGTGAGCTCAATTTGTTTGATAGATCATCGTCACGTCAGACTACAAATCCGCTGTCACAGCAGTGTCAAAGGTGTGTCTGTCCTTGCCATTACACTGGTATTGCTGGGAGGCTGTGGTGTGCTGCAGCCTCGCTGTTTCACATGGGCTTCCACAGGGGATGGCTAGTTCTCTGGAGGCAGGTGGGAACTGGTAGTGATACCGGTAAAGAACCGTGTCACTTTTCCCTCAAGACTTTTCACAGTTCAGAGGTTGAATATACAGAAAACTAATAGTCTAAAAATGTTATTGTAAAGCTAAACAAAATTAACCCAAAGCATAAGGGGCCTTGGGAGAAAATTTTTAGAGAGAAACAACAATGTGCTGAGCTCTTACAGGTGAGTAAGTACTGCTAACGTAATAGTTTGAGTTACTTAGACTCAATTCTCCCATTTAATTGTATGTTGTTGTGAAAAGCAATACTTAATCAGTTTAATAATGATTATAAAGGTGCTCTAAAACTCTATTTTATTTCAAAGGTAAGTGATATTTGGGCTTCTTCAGCTGATATTGCATGCTAATCTGGAGAATAAGGAGTTCTGTCGGTAGATCCTGTTAAATTAATCAGTAATTCCCAGTTGGCTCTACTTACTAACCTCCTGACTTAACATGCCTGCTTCACAATTCAAAAATAGATATGTGTTTCTTGAAAGATCTGAGAGAGGTCAAATAGTGTCTCAATCATAGGTTTTGTGGATCTGTAATTAAATACATTTCTGAAATACGGCATAATGTGCAAAAACTTGCCTGATTGCTGTTCTGTGGAATTCCTTCTCAGCTGAGAGCTGAGGTTTCTGACTGTAACAAATGAAATTCCATCTGCTAAAAGAATCATGGCAATACTCTCATCTTAAATGCATCCCTTCTGGTTACTGTGGGCAAAATCGAGTGAATATTCAGAGAAAAAAAGGCAAGAGCTAGTGTTATCCTGATTTGATTGCTTATATTCTGGCCACAGTGGTTGGCTCCAGATAGGCCCGGGAACCCACTCTGTTAAATATTGTATCAATTTGGTGTTGCCAGGTTGAGTTGAATTCATAGCAGAGAAAAGTTGTATGACCTTATCAAGGCAATTATGGTTGCAATAGTTGCAGTTTTTCTTTTCAAATATGTTCATTTTTATTTTTATCATACAAAAGAAATGGGGAGAGTGATGAGAAATGCAGAAGGAGATGAATGCCAGCTGAGAATTTGGGAAAAAGGAAGGATGGGAAAGTGGGTTACTGTCACAGCAAAGATGATGTTATGAGGAGAGAAGCCAGAGAGCAGTCTGAGCACCGCACCACGAATGGCATGAAAGAGTTTGAAGGAGATGAAGTGCTAGTGCCACGTCTGCTAGCAAGTTCTGGGGTAGTACCTGCTGTGCTGGCCCTGGAGATCTCTTATAGTTCCGAGATCCTAGAACCAAAGACTTGGAGAGAAGATGAAATTACAGGCAGCTGAGAAAATGCATGAGAATACGAATTGTAAAGATGAATCTTTAGCTCTCTGAGCACAGTGAACATCTGCTAGATGCTTTGTTAGCTCTGCTGCTGCTCTGTTATTTTTTTAGCACTGTTTTAATTTAGGACAGTCCTGTTGTGTTTGCCCTAACTCATCAGGCAAAGAAGGGAGGTTGATGGGAATTGTATCTTCAGAGGAATGTTCCCTGCGGTGGAATGAAATCTGAAGGCATGTGAGTCCCAACTGATCTCTGTTAGGTTTGTTTATGCTATTGTTCTAGACAGTAAACTAAAAAAATCATGTCTTTCATTGACTGGCTTCTCTTCTCTAACACACTCAGTGAATTATTTCTATCACACAAGTTTCTTTTAATGAAAAATATTCTTTCACTCCCCGTAATAAGAGAATCCAAAAGGCTAGTAATGCAGGGAATGATAAACCACAAAGGTGGATACATAAAATATTGCTTTCATTTTCCAGAGTCCTCTAAGATTAATGGAGTTGAGGTTAAAGTACACACTGTACCCTACCAAGTTTTCTGGGTGGATAAGGGAATGAAGTGCTTTCTGTGGACAGCGAGAGTGCTGCTGTGTACCCAAGAGCCTTGCTCTCTGGTTCCATCAGCCTTCACTTTTCCTGCTTAGAGAACAAGTGCTTCAACTCCATCCTCAGGTTTCCCAGGAAGTAGCTGAAATTTACACAGTTTTTCCAGTTAAAGAACCTACTGAGGTGTGCATGGTGGAGCTCAAGAGGTGGGGTTTTGTGTAAGCTGTGATGATCTTCCACAGAGAAATGGGTTTTATTTACTAGTGTTTGCATTTCTAGTTGATAGCTGAAAAAAAGCTACTTTAAAGGTTTGTGATCAAATCAAACATGTTTATATAGAGAAAGAAACTTAAGTTCAGAGAAATACTGGCTCATATCCACTTGTACTGTTCAAGGAGTTCAATCTTGGGAAAAGAAAAAAAAAAAAAGCCTTTGTAATAGAATATCTTCTGTCTGGCTTGACTTGTGTCATATGATTTTCCCTCAGCATGAAATAAAAATGAAATGAGCCAACATACATACACATATGAATACAAACATTGTAAAGCATCTAAGCTAAAAGTCTTTGAGCTGTTTTTTATACATTAATATATGAATGTAATCAGTTCACCTGGTTTAATCATTCCTTTTTTGTTGCCAGGGAAAATAAATCAGTAGTGTACAATAGGTCAAGGATCTGGTAGGGAGCAGAACGTGCAGTTCATAAATCTGTACAAACATGCAGGGAGCGCAGCCACAGCTGTAAAATGCAATAGCAGATCCAACTTTTCCTCGAAGACGACATTTTAATAAATTGTGACTTCTTTCAGAGGATGGGCTGTTAGATGAAACTACATTAATTCCTGTGTGCTTCCACTTGTACTGAAGAAAAAAAATAAGACTGTAGCCAACCACTTGACACACTTTATTAGCAGGCCACTATTCTAGTCTACTCCGCTGACATAATGTCACTGCTCAGTCACAAAGAAAAAATAAACAACAGTTTAATAACACTCGGAGATTAAGTTGGCAAAGTCAAACCCTTAAAAGTTGAAGTACAGAATGACAGTTTTGAACTGCTGAACTTAATCTGCCACTTCTGTGTGTAAAATTTAGCAAACCCTTACTTATTTACATCTCCCTCTATCAATATATACACGTTTCTTTTAATGGTCGTTATTTTAGCATTCCACAGAGTAGACAGCTGCCAGTGACTGAGTGGCAATTCAATAATCCTTTAGTGTTCAGTGTCAGGTATACAATTCTATTTACTAAACAACATCCTAATATCACACTTGATTACAGATTTATTACTTTTCTCGTGGGCTTTTCTTGGAGTTCATTATCTAAGTGTTTCACAAATGTTAGCAGGTTTATCTTCACAACTTGTTCTGAGTGGTGGTATTATTATAGACTCCTCTGAGAATATCCTTGCCAGTCTTTAATTATTTTCCACTGAATATTTGCAAATGGCAGCTTCAGACAGTGCAATTTAGTCAAAATTGAGCAGATATTTCTTGGACATCAATAAGCATCTCCCTAACTCTTGATCACCTGTGCCAGAAATTCAGCAGTGATCAGTACTCTAAAGGTATGAACGCTAGAAAGCTCATCAACTAAGCACTCCTAAGTTTGTTTGTTTGCTTCTTTTTAATTGTTAAACTTATGTATAGAATGAACCATAAATGATACTACTTAGAAACATGCAGCTCAGTAGCTTCAATTTGTTACAACTGAATTGTTAAAATAAAATATGTTTGTATTAATATGATGCAAAGCATGTCAAAACTCATTAGGACGTTATATATTAATTCTAATAAATATTTTTAAGCCAACTGCACAGTGTTAAGTCAGAGGTTTTAATTAGTTGACAGGTTTCTCCAGAATGTTGGCAGGAGCCCATTCTGTTTCCACCAGCCTTCCCATTGCTCTCATTGAATGTGCTGACACCTGGTCTCCAAAGGCTACTTCCTTTCTCTCTGTACTGCAAGTAGGTCATCTCATCACAGCAGTATGGGAAAAGAAAGGTAGAAAAGACAGAAAAGGAGAGAAAAGTAGCAAAGAAACTGGAAAAGGTCTGTCCAGATTCATGGAACTGAAATAATAGGAACACAATGGGAAATCCAAAAGCGACTGTCTTGAAGAACCGAGTCATAACCTAGGCTTTTAAAAAGTTACACACTCCACAGCAAGAACGAAATCTTTGCAAGGAGGAAATTATGCATGAAGGACTAAGTTATTTCTGTGCTGCTGAATCCTTTCCTTTCTTGTGTATGGAGTATAGAACTTACTTTAGAAGATACAGATTACTAGTGTACTTTGGGGATGAACAGCAAGGGCCAAGTGTAAAGCTTTTTCACAGGATTGTGTGATGTAGGTTTCAGCACGTATTCCACATATGTTTCTATGCGCCTTTACACTTAGTTACTGTTGTGAAGCATAATTCCCCTTAGATGTAACCTTGGAGGTGTTGAAATGGCTGTGAAAATCCCTAGGCACCAGTTAGCAGAATTAATGCACGTAAATGGTAACATATCGTGACATTCCATGATGGCAGCCAGCTAGCCTCAGTGGTTTGTATTGTAAAGCTCTTCTCTGAGCATGTTTTGTTTTATTTCTGCTTAAGTGAGTTTTGCTTCTATGGGTTAATACAATATTTTTTCTTTTCAGGGACTGTCCTAAAGTATTAGACTCATCATTGTGTCTCGTCTATATGTATGGCCTTTGGGAATGCCAATGACCTTTCAGGGCAGAGCTTAAATGTAATTTTTATATGAGTGTGGAACAGTTTTATGGGGTCTTAATTGAGTATGGAGAGGTGAGACGTTTTATGGACATATACAGTTAAAGAAAAGATGATTGCACTTCTCATCTGTGCTTGAAAGGGTTTGAGGTATGTCAGGAAATGAAGTCTTGGGGGTGGTTTACATGAAAACCTCAAGAAGGAATAACTTTTAAAAGCTGCAGGGATTCCTCTGCCAAAGCCCAGATGTGGGGAAGGGCAGCAGGCATAAAGTCTTCCCTGGTGCTGCATTACCAGCCTGCAGCACTGGGATAGAAATGCTGTCATTGGTTGCAATATTGCCCTCTACAAAGATCTCTCAGAAGTTCAGAATAGGGAACTTCACCCTTAACGCCGTGTGGCATTGATAAAGAATCCCAAAGAGCGATGCTCGTAAAACTGGGAATGCCAGAACAGCTCTAAAGCTGTTCTTTCTCTGTGTATCCATTTCCTTCT
>NW_010290952.1:0-1420 GCF_000700745.2 Antrostomus carolinensis | reverse complement strand
CTAATGCCATCCTGTTCCACTTCCTGCAACTTTTCCTATTAAAGAACCTTCCCAGATACCTTCACATTTACTGAGGAAATTCCTCTGTTCTTCATTGAATCCTCACTGGCTTCTCATTGCAGTGTTGAGTGGGATATTGTAAACTTACTGAAATGAGCCTGAACACTTGTTACATCTAATTTCTAATAGCAGCATGTATAACGGTACATTTCTTAAAAATCATCACAGTGGCCACTTCTTCCTGATTTACAAATTTTTACAAATTAAAAATTGTTTATGCAACAAGAAGATTCAAATGAATCTTCTTTTCAAAAGAAGATTTTGGAAATCTTCAAAAGTGCAAAAGGTTCATCTGCTTAAAGGAGAGAGGAGATGACTTAGAGGTGTTGGTGTTCCCACCCATTATTGTCCCAAATAGTGTAAGTAATTGAGTTTAATAAAGGTCTACAGGATGAGCTGAACATGGTAAAGATAAAAATCTGTTCATGTTTCATAAAATCTGTAGAGGTTTATGATAAATTTAAAATTGATTTCAAGTTACTGAATGACTGAAAAGTAAGGAAATTTGGTTAAAAGAAAAATTAAGTTAATACTTCTTAAGTATATCTGTATCTTGGACACGTGTTCATCATTTGAGGGAAAAGAATACTTAGAAGGCATGGTCATGGATAACCGATAGCATAGTGCAGACAGGTGCAGAGGAATAAATCTTGACCAAGACTTCTAGTCTTGAAGTTAGTAAAAGTTTGTCCCCTCACATCAGCATGGCTTTGTCCAGAACACTCATGAATATTTATTGTTTAACTTCTCTGGCCATTTACCTACAAAACCAGATGGTCTGTGTGCTTTGTGGGGGGCACTCCCCCCCAATACCTTGATATAGAGACTAGTGTCCCCAGAGATATCTTTAGTATAAGTCTAATGGGGTTCACTTGTATGGCTCTGTAATGTTCAGTATGCTGTGTGGGCCTGGGAGATGGTCCTTTCTGGCAGGGTCCTTGGGTGGGTGTGGTTGGCTGAGACCATGCGAGTGCCACGGTGTCAGGGCAGGTGGTGAGTCTGCTCCTTCCCAACAGCTGCTGTGAGTGAGGAGAGCCAAAAGGATTCGCAACTGGAAAGTGCGAGCCCTCTACATATTTTATTAGCCCTGTGAAGTCCATCCTAAGGAGGGGTGCCAGGTTCTGGGACAGTTGCCAGGGAGATGGTACCTCAATGCGTCACTGAGTGGAGCTGAAAGAAGGGAGGGCAAAAAGATGCTCTTCATACAGGCGTTGGGGCAGACTGAGGTTACAAGGGCAAGTGCGTGCTGCTGGGTGGCAGGCTAGAGCAGGGATGGCCTTTGAAGAGGAACATGGGATGCTGATAGCTTAAATATATGTCCCTAATTGCATGAGGTTTTACAAGGCCAAGTGCTGGGTCC
>NW_010290951.1:3874-8472 GCF_000700745.2 Antrostomus carolinensis | reverse complement strand
GGCAATGGTGGGAGTGGCTGCAACCTTGGGAGAGGCTGATCTTGCAGGAGGAGACCAGCTCCAGTCCTGCCATCAGAACCCTGCAGACAGACACCGAGCTGATGTAACATGGTCGGTGTCCAAGGTGTTCAGAAACGTTGGCCTGTTTCTTTGCCAGCTGTAGGAAACACCCAATCCCTGATCAAGTGGTGCATCTAGACACCAAGAATATCACCTTTGAAAGATGGAGGCAATGTTTTCCAGCAGCTAAGCAGCTCTTTGGAGGATGGACACTTTTATTTAAGCATGCTTAAATTTAAGAGTCTTGGGACAACCGAGCTGGGTTTTGTAACGTGGTCTGGCCTGTTTCTTTGCCAGCTGTAGGAAACACCCAATCCCTGATCAAGTGGTGCATCTAGACACCAAGAATATCACCTTTGAAAGATGGAGGCAATGTTTTCCAGCAGCTAAGCAGCTCTTTGGAGGATGGACACTTTTATTTAAGCATGCTTAAATTTAAGAGTCTTGGGACAACCGAGCTGGGTTTTGTAACGTGGTCCCTGTGCGTTAGCACAAGAATTAAAAGTAAGAGTAAGAGCTCAGCACCGTTCCCCACCCCTGTCAACAAACACCACCTTCAGTAGAGCCAAGCTTTGTTTAAATTAATCTATAAGAAAGAAAAAAAAGGGAAAAGAGTAAAAGCTCCTCTTTTAGCTCTAATTAGTGCATTTGAGACGATAAAGTTACCGGAGGGAACCGTTTCAAAGACAGCTTGAATTTAAATCATTTAGTGCTCCATTTAAATCAAACAATAAAGTCACTGCAAGGTGAGGGTAAAAGCCCAAGCAAGCAGCATACTGACCCTGGTGATATCCTAGGAGAGAAGGGCGATTAGGAAAAGAGATAACGATGAAAACAAGTTCCAAAATGAACCTGAGAGGCAGAATTTCATGTTGCCTTGTCGGTAAAGCTCGGCTGCCTACGGAGAGGGCTGGGGAGGTGGGATGGGAGCGGATGTGTCTGAAGCTACAGGTCAGTGTAGAGTCTCAGGGGATGTGGAGATGGTGGATCATGCACAGAGATTCCCCAAAGGACCTGAAGTTCAAGTAGGGAGAGGGCAGAGCCCACCAGAGGACGCAGATGATGCCATGTTGGCGATGCCACGTTGGCGATGCCACGCCATGAGGATGTAGGTGATCATAGAACAATAGAATCATCAAACCTTATGAGTTGGAAAGGACCCATAAGGATCATGGAGTCCAACTCCTGGCCCTGCACAGGACAAGCCCAACATTCACACCATGTCCCTCAGGGCCTTGGCCAAATGCTGCTGGAATCTTGTCAGGCTTGGTGCCATGAGCACCTCCCTGGGGAGCCTGTTCCAGTGCTCCACCACCCTCTGCCTCAAGAACCTTCTCCTCATGGCCAACCTCACCCTCCCCTGACACATCTTCCTGCCATTTCCTCTGCTCCTGGCATTCGTTGGTGGCCAGAGAGAAGAGATCAGCACCTGCCCCTCCTCTTCCCCTTGGGAGGAAGTTCTAGACCCCCAGGAGATCTCCTCTCAGTCTCCTCTGCTCCAGGCTGAACAAATCAATGCAAATGCCAACCCCGTGACTCCACCTGGGCTGCCTCCAGAAAGCAAACTGGATATGTGAAGATTGCCCTTCAAATGAGATCTCTTTTTTGGAAGCCAAGTTGGGATTTGTGGCTTTTTAACACCACCACTGAGCACAGATGCTGCATGCTCAAGTACTACCTGAGGAAAATGACCAGGAGCATGGAGCTGCCCTCCTGTTGTCCCACTGCCTTCCCAGGAACTGCCATGGATCCCAGCTTCCCACCTACTCCCTGTTTCCCAGCTCTCCCACTTGCCTCACGTCCAAGCTCTCAGATTTTTACCATTTAACTGATACTTCTGAATTTACCTTACGCTTCTCCATCATGGACGTCAGGTTGCGAATAACACAACATATTACGCAAGGTACATAAATATTTATAAGAACCAATATTATAATATATAAAAGTACTTTACACCCAGCATCTACATACGTTTAGTCCCCGTATACCATGTTGATAACATCTGGATGTCATGAGTTGCTGTGAAATTAGTTCTTCTCTGCAGGAGAGGCGATGGTGGGGTTAGGTGGACCACCAACACAAATGTAACTCCAAAGCTCAGAAGCACACCAAGGTCAGTCTTCTTAAAGTGTAGCCCCAACTCTAAACTAGTCAACTCCTCCTCTGCAAGCAACGCAGAAGAAGTACTCCAAAAAAACCCCAACCCCTCAGACTCTTCCTCAGAGCCTCATTTCATGGTAAACCTAACCAAATCTAACTGCCACTTGCTTCTCCTTCCTGCTCCTCCATGCAAGACTTAGGAGTGGAGCACCCGTGGTATGAGCTGCAAGGGAAATGATTAGTTATCTTTTTTGGCATGTTACTTCTCTGTCAGATAAGCTGGAAAAGCAGCTGTGAGGTCTGATGGTAGCAGAGAAGCAGGGCTGATCCTCCTAATGAGAGCATGGAGGTCTACCAGAGAAATGGTCACCTGGGCCACCTGCTACCATGGGCAGGATGGGTGATTGGTGGCACTTCTCTCCCATGTGCTAGAAGGATTATAAGCGAAGTAAATCCCACTATCTGGGTGTGCAGTAAATTCACAGGCTTGCTTTCCTTGTCATAAGCTTCCTCACTGTGCTTCAGGAGGGATCCCAAAGCTCTGCAGAGGGCACGTGGCACTTGCCCAGCATGTCCTGGCACTGCTCCTCAGCATAGCTCCAGGGCTTGGGCTGAAGCTGTGCAAAGCATATGAACTACAAGCTTCAAAGAGGCTCTGATTCATAAAATCACAGAATCCCAGAGTTGCCTCCATTGGAAAAGACCTTTCAGATCATCAAGTCCAATCATTAACCCAACACTGACCAGTCCCCTATGACTAACCCAAGTCCCTCAGCACTGTGTCTACACGACTCTTCAATCCCTCCAGGGATGGGGACTCCACCACTGCCCTGGGCAACCCCTTCCAATGCCTGACAACCCTTGCAGCAAAGAAATTCTTCCTCACATCCCATCTCAACTGCCCTGACCACAACTGGAGCCCATTTCCTCTTGGCCTCTCACTTGGTCCTTGGTTGAACAGACCCACCCCCACCTCTCTCCACCCTCCTCCAAGGGACTTGCACAGAGACACAAGGTCTCCCCTCAGCCTCCTTTTCTCCAGGCTCAACACCCCCAGTTCCCTCAGCCACAAGGGAACTCAGCACACTTGTGCTCCAGACCCTTCCCCAGCTCCGTTGCCCTTCTCTGGACACGCTCCAGCACCCCCATGTCCTTCCTGGAGTCAAGGGCTCAAAATTGAACACTCAAAGTGCGGTCTCACCAGTGCAGCCTTATCAAAGAGTGTGTCCTCACTAAGAGCAAGCCTTGGAGCACAGAGTCACCTAAAGACACTGCTGGACTTTTAGCACTTGATCCTCTCCATGGATCCAATAGAAGTGAGATAGAATAGAACAGAATAGAATATTTTCAGTTGGAAGGGTCCTACAATCATCAAAGTTCTAGATCATCTAGTCCAACTGCTTGCCCACTTCAAGGCTGACCAAAAGTCAAAGCACGTTGTTAAGGACATTGTCCAAATGCCTCTTAAAACATTGACATGGATGGGGCGGTTACACGTGTGTCTGCAGGGCAGCAAGTTTTAAATTGTTCTGGGGGCTTGAGATACAACTTTAGAGTGGAACTCTGTTAGAAGACAAGAAAAACTCTCCTCAAGAGTGAAGCAGAACGATGGACCCTCAGCCAAGTCAACGCATTTTGTCACAAAACCTGGAATTCAGGTGAATGTGATAAACCAGGATTTTTCTATTTGAGCTCCCAATGTTCACCCAGGGGTGAAATCTTTGCTCTCTAGATCACAAGGAGCTTCCTGCTCCCCAAGCTGCTCCATCCCAGCACCACACATGATGGAATGAGCTGCTAAAACATCTGTTTGCCCAAAGCGAGATGGGGCTGAAGATTATTAGGTTGGCCAGAGAAGCTGTGGCTGCTCCTCCCTGGAAGTGTTGAAGGCCAGGCTGGATGAGGCTTTGAGCAACCTTGTCTAGTGGAAGGTGTCCCTGCTGATGGCAAGTGGTTTGGAACTAGATGATCTTTAAGGTCCTTTCCAACCCAAACCAGTCTGTGATTCTATGATTATCCTGAGTATCGGGACCCACACTCACTTTTCCAGCAGGATGAGGGCTGTCGTTGGGTTGACACGAAGATACTTGCACGTGGGTTGCCCGTAGTCAGCCAAATACGTCGACCAGTCCCACTGGATGAACAGATCCAAGAGCTGCAGCAGCCACAGGAAAGAAAAAAAACAACAAAAAACGATCAGAAATAAGATTTTTTTTAAAAAAAAAGCTGCTGAGAGAGCAAGTGGTTTATCTAAAAGCTGCCAAAGATCCTGGGCAGGTGACGTTAACCACAAAAAAAAAAGGGTTTGCAGTCTTTATTAATTGATTTAAGATCATTCTGCTAATATTTAGTTATCAACTTATTCAAAGCTAATTATTAATTTATTAATATTTATTATTAATTTATGTCTGGCTATATTAATTTAGCCATACTACATT